>NC_045994.1:7492564-7730700 GCF_010909765.2 Amblyraja radiata | reverse complement strand
GAGAGGGAGAGAGAAGGAGAGATAGAGAGAGAGAGGGTAACAGATGATCAAGGAATGGTTAGGCCCACGGTGGCCCATAGTTGGCTGAGGAAGAGGGACATAGGAGGGGATACGGGAATATTATGTTTATCCTCGGTATAAACCTGCATCCTGCCGTTCCATCCTGTCTATATATCTATCTGTGTAAATACTTCAGCTGTCGAGGGAATGAATCACAAGGGTTAACTTCCAGTGAACGCAGTAAACGACTCCAGAAGTATCAGCTGACTTTGGACTGCCTGACACTGTAGAAGCTTTGAGGAAGGGGAGGATGGGGGGGGTGGGGGGGGGGGGGGGGTGTTATTAGTCCCACAGAAGTAAACCAATGACATTTGTGAGGAGATTGAGAGGGGGGGGGGGGGGCGGAAGGAATAAGCGCGGCCGGTGCTTCCAATGCCCAGTGTAGCATTAGCTACATCTGGGGAGGAACTTGACTCCGCCCCCCCTCCACCACCTTGGTTACCCTTCGGGTATAAAACCCCACTACGGAACCCACCTTGACACTTTCTGTCTCTGGCCTAGTTCACCTTGACCGTGGAGGGAGAGAGTGGGCTCCACACTACTGAGATGTCAGTCTCCACGAAACCCTTCACGTCCTTCCTCATCCAAGATATTCTAGCCCACAAGGAGGTACCGGGGGGTGCCAAGCAGAGGCCGGCCTCTTCAGAAGGCGACGTGCCGGACGGCGTCCACTCAGCCGGCGAGACGGCCAGACGCGGCCGGGATCCGAAGTCCGTGCTGGGGACTGGAGGCGGGGAAGCGGCGGGTCTGGAAGTCGGAGGTAAGAGAGTCCCCCGATGGGCGGATCCGCTCTCTCCGCCTCGACTGTTGCTCCCGCTAACAAACCCTCAGCACCTGCAGACTACCGCTCCGGTACAAGTCAAACAAGTCGGTGCGTTCAATTTAGAAGATTGCGGGGGGATCTTATAGAAACTTACAACATTCTTAAGGGATTGGACAGGCTAGATGCAGGAAGATTATTCCCGATGTTGGGGAAGTCCAGAACAAGGGATCTTACTACAGTTTAAGGATAAAGGGGAAGTCTTTTTGCGTAGACAGTCAGAACTGTTTTTCCCCACAGGGTGAAAATGTCAAGTACGATAGAGCACAGCCTTAAGGTGAGAGGAGGGGACGTTTAAAGTTGTGCGGGGGAAGTTATTTTACACAGAGGGTGTATGGGTGCCGGGGGTGGTGGTGGAGGCAGATACTTTAGGGGCTTTTAGATAAGCAGATGAAAATGAAAGGATTGGAGTATATGGATCACAAGCAGGCACAGGAGGTTAGTTTGTCTTGCTGTCAGAACGGACATTGCATGAAACGTTGCCTATTTCCTTCGCTCCATAGATGCTGCTGCACCCGCTGAGTTTCTCCAGCACTGTTCTATGTTCTGTGTGTGTGTGTGTGTGTGTGTGTGTGGTCTGGTAGCGAACCTAAGATCACCAGTTATATGAGCAGAATTGGGCCATTCGGCCCATCATGCCTACCCGCCATTCATTCATGGCCGATCTATCTTCCCCTCCCAATTCCATTCTCCTGCCTTCCCCCTAACCACACATGTCGTGTTAACGGATGGAATGGGATATTGTCAAAGCAATTTCATGTGCTTTCTGTCGCGTTACCGACTGTCAATTCAACCTTGCTGTAGTCCCTTTAATGCAGGTGGGCAAAACAACGAATTCAGGGCGATCAGTAAATGTGTGGGAGAGGTGATGTATACCGCGCCCAACTGCTTTAATAGTGAAATGAAATTACACAGGGCATGGGTTTTTGGTAGAAACATAGAAAATAGGTGCAGGAGGAGGCCATTCGGCCCTTCGAGCTTGCACCGCCATTCATTGTGATCATGGCTAATAGCAACCCGAAAGAGCGGTGTCCGTGGACGAGCTGCCGGAGGAGGTAGTTGAGGCAGGTACTATCGCCGTGTTTCAGAAACATTTAGACAGGTACATGGATAGAACAGGTTTAGAGGGACAAACACAGGCAGGTGGGACTAGTGAAGGTGGGACATGTTGGTCGGTGTGGGCAAGTTGGGCCAAGGGTCTCTGTGACTCTACCTCGCTTTAATAGACAATAGACAATAGGTGCAGGAGTAGGCCGTTCGGCCCTTCGAGCCAGCACCGCCATTCAATGTGATCATGGCTGATCATCCCCAATCATACCTCGTTCCTGCCTCCTCCCCTTATCCCCTGACTTAATATTTCCATAAGCATCGTTCTTCATAGGTAAGTGCACTGCAGGTTCCTGAATATCCCCATGGAATACACAGGACATTGGACCCGATCCGAGTCCCAGGTATTTCAATTGGAAATGGTGGTATGTGGGGTCTCAACTGCGTTGATTTTTTAAACCCTCGGTGAAATAGTTTGCAACTGGCCCAATGGGAACGGACTGGGGTGTCGAACATAGAAACATAGAAACATAGAAAATAGGTGCAGGAGTAGGCCATTCGGCCCTTCGAGCCTGCACCGCCATTCAATATGATCATGGCTGATCATCCAACTCAGTATCCTGTACCTGCCTTCTCTCCACACCCCGTGATCCCTTTAGCCACAAGGGTCACATCTAACTCCCTCTTAAATATAGCCAATGAACTGGTCTCAACTACCTTCTGTGGCAGAAAATACCAGAGACTCGCCACTCTCTGTGTAAAAAATGTTTTTTCTCATCTCAGTCCTAAAAGATTTCCCCCTTATCCTTAAACTGTGACCCCTTGTTCTGGACTTCCCCAACATCGGGAACAATCTTCCTGCATCTAGCCTGTCCAACCCCTTAAGAATTTTGTAAGTTTCTATAAGAAACTAATACTTTGTTCTTATTTGAGGAAGATAGGAAACTAAAATCAGAGAAGGGGCGGTGGGGCATAAGCAGTGGGGCCCCAGAGGTGTAAGGGGTGGGATTGTTGTGCTGGGAGTTGCCCGACACACGATGGGGTGAATGGCCTCCTTCTGTGTCAATGGCCATAGAACGAGCCTTTACACAATCGCTCTCACCGCTTCGGACTTCGGTACAGAACACGTGTAGAAACTAAGAACTGGTTTACATCAAGGACGGACGCAAAGTGCTGGAATAACTCAGCGGGTCAGGCAACATCTCTGGAGACGATGACTGACTCGCTCAGTTACTCCAGCGCGTTGCGTCTATCGACAGAACACTTTGTTGCCAATCACTTCATCCAAGGATAGTTTACCAGCTCTTGTGCCTAATATCTGAGCAGCGATCAAGAGAGTGGGGGCGGTGTTCCACCTGTAAGTCTATGTTGTTAATGTATCTTTAGTCTGATGTAGTCCTGGGAGGAGATGACAACTTCTCAGGAGAAATTGAATGCGCTGTGTTATGTGTAGACCGGGTGGTAGGGTCTTAGGAAGGGGGTCCGTGGTGTGCAGGGGGAATGAGGCATCTGTGATCCGGGGTTACGAGGGAGTGCCGTGCAGTTTTCAATGGTGTGGACTGATTGAAGGGCATATTTCCATGCTTTATCTTCGAAGTAATTAATATAGTAGAGAGATTCAAGTTTAAAACATGGCTGATGTGTAGGAAGGAACTGCAGATGCTGGTTTAACGTAGACATAAAAACGCTGAAGAAACTCAGCGGGACAGGCAGCACCTCTGGAGAAAAGGGATATCTCCTAATCTGAGGAAAGATATTCTTGCCATAGAGGGTTCGCCAGACTGATTCCTGGGATGGCAGGACTTTCATATGAAGAAAAAATTGGATAGACTCGGCTTGTACTCGCTAGAATTTAGAAGATTGAGGGGGGATCTTATAGAAACTTACAAAATTCTTAAGGGGTTGGACAGGCTAGATGCAGGAAGATTGTTCCCGATGTTGGGGAAGTCCAGAACAAGGGGGTCATAGTTTAAGGATAAGGAGGAAGTCTTTTAGGACCGAGATGAGATTTTGTTTTCACACAGAGAGTGGTGAACCTGTGGAATTCTCTGCCACGTAAAGTAGTTGAGGCCAGTTCATTGGCTATATTTAAGAGGGAGTTAGATGTGGCCCTTGTGGCTAAAGGGATCAGGGGGTATGGAGAGAAGGCAGGTACAGGATACTGAGTTGGATGATCAGCCATGATCATATTGAATGGCGGTGCAGGCTTGAAGGGCCGAATGGCCTACTCATGCACCTATTTTCTATGTTTCTATGAATAGTTGTTACGCACATCATCTTTAAACTTTCCCTCTCACACATTGAGTCTAAGCCCACTATTCTTTGGCATTTCCACATTGGATAAAGGGGGTGATTTGGTGGGCTTGAATCTAACCACCGACCACTGCCTTTCCCCGGAGGTCGGTCGTCCACATGCCCCGCCTCACTAAGTTTGTGTTTGCTTTCGTTGCTGTCTCTAGACACCGCCGCACGCAGGAAGGCGGACGGTCCCATCGCTCGGGCGAGAAGCCCGAAGAAGAGGCGTTCGCGAGCGGCCTTCTCGCACTCCCAGGTGCTGGAACTGGAGCGCAGGTTCGACGGCCAGAGGTACCTGTCGGCGCCGGAGAGGGCGGAGCTGGCCGGGGCGCTGAAGCTCACCGAGACCCAGGTGAAAATATGGTTCCAGAACCGCAGGTACAAGACCAAGAGGAAGATGATGTCGGCCTGCCAGAGTTACGCCGCGCCCAAGGGCCAAGCGGGCGCAGCAGAGAGCGCAGGGGCATCGCTGGTACACGCCTACCAAAGCTACCGCCACCATCCCTACTTGTACTGTCTGGGTGCTTTCACCCCCTCTCTCTGGTGAGCTGAGCTCGGCTCGGCTCGGCTCGGCTCAGCAGCGACAACGCACTTTATTTATTCAGTCCCTGGTCCTGGTCCCGCTGCGATTTCCCCATCCCGAAGCTGACCGATCTCAATCTACCTTTCCCCAACGCAAGAGTCAAGAGTGTTTTCTTGTCATATGTCCCAGACAGAACAATACAATTCTTACCTGCAGCAGCACAACAGAGTATGTATACAGCGGGTGCAGCAGCATCTATGGAGCGAAGGAAATAGGCAACGTTTCAGGCCGAAACCCTCCACACAGAACATGGAACAGTGCTGGAGAAACTCAGCGGGTGCAGCAGCATCTATGGAGCGAAGGAAATTTCCTTCGCTCCATAGATGCTGCTGCACCCGCTGAGTTTCTCCAGCATTCTTGTGTACCTTCGATTCTCCAGCATCTGCAGTTCCTTCTTAAACACAAGAATATGTAAACATACTAAACTGTACATATAATAAACAAGAAAAGTCTAGTGTGTGTATACATACATATACGTACAATATACATATATACACATATATAGATATGTATATGCACACACATACACACACACACACACACACACATTACAAATACATATGTACACATTAAAAACAAACAAATAATACTATTGCAAAAAGACAAACCAAAGCCCCCAAGTCTATGTAGTTCACAACTTATTACTGGGACCAGAATTAAATTGTAAATCAATATTGTTGCCTGCCATGTTTGTAATAAAGAGATAGCTATTTTTTGTAGCCTTTGTGTCACCGGTGTGTTTTATTGGTGGGAGATGCTATAAGCGCGCCTGGCGTGTTTGTTACAAGAGTGTACATCTTCACTACGCTGGAGTACCGCCCCATACATAGAGGCTGGATAGACCAGTGATTCCCAACCTGGGGCCATGGCAAATTTCAGGGGGGCCACAGAAACATTTTGTGATTTAGGGGGCCACAGGTTCAATGAAGGGGTCCACAGAGCTACCTAAATTTTAGTTCTAATAAATTTAAATCTATGTAGTTGAAATATTTTTGATGTTTGTGGAATAGAATAAAAGAGAATATGTTTGCAATTAATAGACACTGATATTTTTATGGAAGGTATCATAATATTGAAGTACTTTTTCCCCCGCTAATAATGTCGGGGGGGGGGGGGGGCACAGAAAAATTAAAAGATCCCAAGGGGGCCATGAGCTAAAAAAGGTTGGGAACCACTGGGCTAGACTTCAGAGATACAGCGCGGAAACAAGCCCTTCAGCCGACCGGGTCTTCGCCGAACAGCGATCACCCCCCGTACACTAACTAGCACAACCCTGCCACTACGGACAATTTACAATTTTACTGAAGCCAATTGACCTTCAAACCTATACGTCTTTTGGAGTGTGGGAGGAAACCGGAGCACCCGGAGAAAACCCACGCGGTCACGGGGAGAACGAACAAATTCCGTATTGAAGTAGCCATAGTCGAACTCCCACTTCAGAAACCTGAACGGAAACCTCTGGAGACTTTGCGCCCCACCCAAGGTTTCCGTGCGGTTCCCGGAGGTTGCAGGTGGTTCCCGGAGGTTGCAGGTAGTGGAAGCAGGTAGGGAGACTGATAAAAACCTCCGGGAACCGCACAGAAACCTTGTACTCCAGAGGTTTCCGTTCAGGTTTCCTAAGTGGGACAGGGGCAGACACAGCAGCTGTGCCACCGTACCACGCCTGAACAAGGGACTGTTCCCTGACACAACTCCCCCATTAGTCTATACATCTATCCATCTTCCAAGTAGAATCCTGGTCTAGATTTCCCTCGGTTCTCTGAACTCATCTTCATGCTCGGGATGGATGGGGTGGGTATACTCCCAGCGAAGGTCATGCCAAAATGAAACTGCAATGCCTTTCCTGTTGTGTCCAAGGCCAATGGAATTCCAGTACAACTCCAGTGTATTCACTGTACACTTGCAACAGCCCTCCTGAGCTCTCAGTAATTTCAAGGCCCTCTGGATCCCATTAGATTGTTTTGAAATTAATGAAATGCGATTTAGTATTCAACAGAATTTCACCTTTACTCACTCACCTCTGTCAATGGTCATTCGGACAGGAACATGGATATGAAAGATTTAGAGGCAAATGGACTAAACACGGGCAAATGGGACTAACTTAGTTGGGTCATCTTGGTCTACATGGATAAGTTGGCTGGAGGGCCTGCGTTCGAGCTGTATGACCTCTGACTCTGTCTCTGCAGTAATAGCACTCCAGTATCCCAGGCAGTGAAATGCTTGTACAACCCATCTTGCTCAATGGCTAAATTCAAATCCAACTTCCGTTGAAGAATGAATAAAATTAGACAATAGAATCCCATTAAATGTTGACAACCCAGCACTCTTATTTTAATTTAGTTTATTGTTACCTCAACCAGCTTTTGACTTCTGAAAATGCAACACAGCACACTAAAACAAAGGGAAGACTAACGTGGGCAAGACCTACACAGTCCTGGGGAGTGTTGAAGAGCAGAGGGATCGAGGAGAGTGCAGGTACAAAGGCTTTCAGCACAATGACCTTCATAAGTTAGAGTATTGAGTGAGGCAGAGGTTCACGCACCTCCTCCAACCTCATCTACTGTATCCGTTGTTCAAGATGTGTACATCGGCGAGACCAAACGCAGACTGGGCGATCGATTCACGGAACACCTTCGCTCAGAGGCCTGCTTAAACCACCCTGACCTCCCAGTTGCTGGACACTTTAATTCTCCTTCCCACTCCTACACAGACCTTTCTGTCCTAGGTCTCCTCCATTGTCAGGGTGAAGCTAAATGTAAATTGGAGGAACGGCACCTCATATTTCGCTTCCAGTTCAAGTTCAAGTGAGTTTATTGTCATGTGTCCCTGATAGGACAATGAAATTCTTGCTGTGCTTCAGCACACAGAACACAGTAGGCATTTAGTGGTAGTAGGAAGATCAGTGTGTCCATATACCATAATATAAATATATACACACATGAACAAATAAACTGATAATAGATAATTGGTTATTAATAATCAGAGTTTTGTCTGAGCCAGGTTTAATAGCCTGATGGCTGTGGGGAAATAGCTATTCCTGAACCTGGTCGTTGCAGTCTTCAGGCTCCTGTACCTTCTACCTGAAGGTAGCAGGGAGATGAGTGTGTGGCCAGGATGGTGTGGGTCTTTGATGATACCGCCAGCCTTTTTGAAGCAGCGACTGCGATAAATCCTCTCGATGGAAGGAAGGTCAGAGCCGATGATGGACTGTGTTTACTACTTTTTGTAGTCTTTTCCTCTCCAGGGCGCTCAAGTTGCTGAACCAAGCCACGATGCAACCGGTCAGCATGCTCTCTACTGTGCACCTGGAGAAGTTAGAGAGAGTCCTCCTTGACAAACCGACTCTCCGTAATCTTCTCAGGAAGTAGAGGCACTGATGAGGCAGCTTAGGCAGCTTACAGCCAGTGCTATGAATATTGATTTCTCTCACTTCAGGTAGCCACGGCATTCCCTCTCTTTCTATCCCTCCCCCACCCAAGTCGCACTAGCTTCTCATTTTCACCCTACAACAGCTTACAAGTTTCCTTTTTGTTCGTTTTTTGCATATCTTTCATTCATTGTTCTTCATCCCTCCACATCACTGTCTATATCTCTCGTTTCCCTTATCCCTAACCAGTCTAAAAAGGGTCTCGACCCGAAACGTCACCCATTCTTTCTCTCCAGAGATGCTGCCTGTCCCGCTGAGTTACTCCAGCTTTTTGTGTCTATTGAGTGTAGATGTTGGGAGGTCATAAGATGTTGTGTGGCCACATTTAGAGTATTATTTTCAGATTTGGGGACAATGTTATAAGAAAGATGGTATCAAGCCGGAAAGGGTGCAAAGAAGATTCACAAGGATGTTGCCAGGACTCGAGGGCCTGAGCTTTAGGGCGAGATTGAGCAGATTAGGACCTTATTCCTTGGAGTTCAGGAGGATGAGGTGACCCTATAAAGGTGTACAAAATCATGAGGAATAGATCAGGTAATCACACAGATTTCTTGCCTAGAGTAGGGAAATCAAAAACCAGAGGACATCGGTTTAAGGTGAGGGGAAAAGATTTAATAGGGTGGCTTTTTTTACACAATGGGTGATGGGCATATGGTAAAAGCTGCTGGAGGAGGTAGTTGAGGCAAGTTCTATCACAACATTTAAGAAGCATTTGGACAGGAACATGGATAGATGGGTTTAGAGGGATATGGGCCAAACATGTGTAGTTGAGTTACTCCAGCTTTTTGTTTCTATCTACCATTAATCCAACATGCTTGAGACTTCGGGGCTGCCAGACCGGCAGATTTTCCAGACTATCAGATGTCATTTTACTAATTTCTCAACACACGTTTAAACGACTTTGTAAAAGGATATTACTTTTTTTTTTTTTTTTCCCTTTATTTATTTTTATTTTTTTTATTTTTATTTATTTTATTTATTGGAAGTACAGTAAATTACAGTAGTACAAGCCACATATATCTTATTACATTTATTGTACCCCTTCATTTTTTATGCTTTAAGGAAAGATAGAAATAAAGAAAGTAAAGAAAGTGATCAAGGCGTGTTAGTGTGAAAGAGTGATCAAAAAGAGAAGCCCATTAAATAAAGAGTTAGGGAAAAAAGTTAAGAAATAGGCCATAGAAAAGAAAGAAAGAAAAATAAACAAAAGCTCTATTATGAAAACCGCGCTAAAAAGGGATATACCAACTTCGTATTTTTCATCCCCCCTTACCAGATCCTGACATCATTTATTTTTTAAAGCACCTTATACTTGTAGTAAGTCGACAAATGCAGACCACGTCTTTTGGAAGTGGTCTGATTTGCCTGCAAGGAGGTGTCTCATATCTTCTAGGTGTAATGTTTCAAACATATTTGAAATTCACATATTTATTGTTGGTATAGGAGCGTTTTTCCAGAATTTAAGTATAAGCTTTTTTCACGTTATTAACCTAAAAAAAAAAAAGTAAAAGGATATTACACAGTTTCTTTCCAGCAGACCCAATAAGTTTCAAGGAAACGTGGCCAAAAGAACCAAGTGACTTTATAGGTAGGGCAGAATCAGGGTCCAAGTATGTGATTGGGGAGCATGGGAATTGGGGCTCCGATGAATAGCCAGGGATTTAAGGAGCCAGGGCCAAGGGGAATTATCGGAGGCACCGGGAACCAGTAACGGTCAGAGTGTAAGGAAATTGCAGTGAGCTATGTTGAGCTAAATGCTGAACCATTGAGATTTCTGAATGGTCAGACAGTGGATTATTAGATCTTTAATGTATAGTATAGTATATTATAGTATTAGTATAGAAACATAGAAAATAGGTGCAGGAGTAGGCCATTCGGCCCTTTGAGCCTGCACCGCCATTCAATATGATCATGGCTGATCATCCAACTCAGTATCCTGTACCTGCCTTCTCTCCATACCCCCTGATACCTTTAGCCACAAGGGCCACATCTAACTCCCTCTTAAATATAGCCAATGAACTGGCCTCAACTACCTTCTGTGGCAGAGAATTCCAGAGATTCACCACTCTCTGTGTGAAAAATGTTTTTCTCATCTCGGTCCTAAAAGATTTCCCCCTTATCCTTAAACTGTGACCCCTTGTTCTGGACTTCCCCAACATCGGGAACAATCTTCCTGCATCTAGCCTGTCCAACCCCTTAAGAATTTTGTAAGTTTCTATAAGATCCCCCCTCAATCTTCTAAATTCTAGTATAGTATAGAACAGTATAGTATCGTATACTGTAGTATAGTATAGTACAGTACTGTATAGCAAAGCTCTGACTTAGACTTTAAGGAAACAGTGCAGAAACAGGCTATTTGGGGTCCACCGAGTCTGTGCCGACCAGCGATCACCCAGAACACCAACACTATCCTACACATTAGGGACAATTGTACAATTTAATGCACCAAAGCCAATTAACCTATAAACCTGCATGTCTTTGGAATGTGGGAGGAAAACGTAGCACCTGGAGAAAACCCATGCAGTCACAGGGAGAACGTACAAACTCCGTACAGACTGCACCTATAGTCAGGATCGAACCCGGATCTCTGGTGCTTTAAGGCAGCAACTCTACTGCTGCGCCACTGTGTTGCCATATTGGTTACTGCAAATTACCTCCACTGAGTAGGTGAAGGGTATAAAGTTGGGTTGGTTGTCGAGAATGTATAGAGAATAAAGACAAATGGGATCAATGTGGGATGGGTGTAAATAGGTGATTGATGATGGGCAGGGATTCAATGGGCAGAAGGGCCATGCATTATTCCTTTACGACTTCATGATTAAATCCCGGCAGACAGTTCAGTGCAGTCAGGGATGTGCTTCTAAAGTCAGGTTAGGCAAACACACTCATGCACGTGTGCTTAATGCTCACTGGCGGGTGCCCCACGACTCCTCCGCTGCCACCTCTCCCATCTCATGTATGTCTCTGTGTGTTGCACCAAGAGTCTCATGCACTTATGAAGCAACTTTTCAGCTATGTTGTTAAACAGAGGCCCTGCCTGCTCTCTGGCAGCATGGACCCCATCATTCGTGGACGGCTGATAGAGCTGCTGCCTCACAGCACCAAAACATCCAGTTTTGATCCTGACCTCGGGAGCTGTCTGAGTGGAGTATGTACATTCTCCCTGTGTCTGTGTGTGTTTCCTCTGGGGGCTCCAGTTTTCTCCCACATCCCAAAGACATGTGGGTTTGTATGTTAATTCACCTGTGTAAAATTGCCCCTAATGTGTAGGGAGTGGCTGCGATAGTGGGATAACATAGAACTAGTGTGAACGGGTGATCGACGGCTGGCATGGACTTGGTGGGCCGAAGGGCCTGTTTCCTTGCTGTATCTCAAAAACTAAAACAAAATACTGCTTTGAAGAGGAACAGGGATGTCAACCCCAGTTCTGGTCAGTATTTACTACTCAAAAAACATTATCCTGAAGAGATTATTTTCTATCTCTTTGTGGGGGCCAGCTTCAAGAAAATTGGCAGCCACACATCATGTTGAATGCAATTGATTGCAATGTTTTGAATGTCCTGAAAGGGAATGTAAAATGAGAGTTTTTCCTTTCCTTGCTTTCAAAGGGCTTTACAGCCAGTCCAGTACTTGGAGTTTAGTGTAATCAAGACAGGGGCATAAGGATTCATGGCCGGTTTCAATCTTGAACTTTCTCGACAATCATCCAGCACAAAGCCTGCTGCCTATTTTCGCTTGATCTGTTGCTACATCTACAACACGAGATAGATTGTATTTTATCCGGCATTGCCAGGGCTGTGGAGAGCAATTTATCTAATGGTGCAGTACCTTGTGTCATCTCCACCTGACTTCCCCTCAGGAGTGCAGCAGTTGCTGGAGGCTGGCATCAGGGAGATACAGTAGCTGGGTTGGTAGAATGAGCAGGGATTGACTTTGGAAGCAATTCAGGGGGCAGTGGTGTGTAGTGATGAGCTTCAGATGCTGGTTTATAACAAAGATAGACACACAAAGCTGGACTAACTCAGCAGGACAAGCAGCATCTCTGGAGAGAAGGAATGCGTGACATTTCGGATCGAGATGTCCGATTTTGGTCCCCTAATTTGAGGAAGGACATTCTTGCTATTGAGGGAGTGCAGCGTAGGTTTACAAGGTTAATGCCTGGGATGGCGGGACTGTCATATGCTGAGTGAATGGAGCGGCTGGGCTTGTACACTTTGGAGTTTAGAAGGATGAGAGGGAATCTTATTGAAACATATAAGATTGTTAAGGGTTTAGACACGCTAGAGGCAGGAAACATGTTCCTGATGTTGGGGGAGTCCAGAACTGGGGGCCACAGTTTAAGAATAAGGGATAAGCCATTTAGAATGGAGACGAGGAAACACTATTTCCTCATAGAGACTTGTGAGTACCAGGGGCCACAGTTTAAGAATAAGGAGTAAGCCATTTAGAATGGAGACAGAGAGTTGTGAGTGTGGAATTCTTTGCCTCAGGGGGCGGTGGAGGCCAGTTCTCTGGATAATTTCAAGAGAGAGCTAGATAGGGCTCTTAAAGATAGTCAGGGGATATGGGGAGAAGGCAGGAACGGGGTACTGATTGGGGGTGATCATCCATGATCACATTGATCGAAGGGCCGAATGGCCTACCTGCACCTATTGTCTATTGTCTATTGAGGCCCTTCTTCACACTGTTAGGGTTAAGGGATAACGAGAGATATAGAGGATTAGAGATGTTGCATGAGGAATCACAGAGGGGGAACAGCGAGAGAGGAAGTTGCTGAACGCTCATATGCTGATAAGAAAATGTCACCTGGCACATCCAGCAATGATTGACAGTCTCTTGCAGCAGGATACACATCTTGCCTTCCCGTTATTAAGAGAATGCTCTCAATCTTGTTTAATGAGCCGGAAAGTTATCTCCCAAGACTGTCCAAACAAACACTATTATGCTCTGCTCTTTAAAGGCCTATTACCTTAAATGACATCCCAAAGCAAACACAGGTCTTAGTGAATCTGAGCACAGCCAGTCTCCGCATGGGGCCATTAGCGCCTCAGCATTTTATCAGGAATCGATTGGGAAAATACATCAAGAAGCGTTAACCAAGGTAATGGGCCATGGGTACAGCTTCCATTTGCTCTGGGAGTCAGGGCTTGGTGCAACATGCCTCCGCATTGCACCCAGAAACATTATGAGGGGCATAGATAGAATACACCTTTATCCCAGCATGGAAAAATCAGATACTATAGGGCATGGCTTTAAGGTAAGAGGGGCACAGTTTAAATAGAGCCATACTGTGTGAAAATAGGCCATTTGGCCCAATGCACACACTGACCAAACATGCCCCATCTACACTAGTCCCACCTACCAGTGTTTGGCTTATCCCTCTAAATCTAACCTATCCATGTACCTGTCGAAAATCTTTTACAACTTTGTAATAGTACCTGCCTCAACTATTTCACCCGGCAGCTTGTTCCATATATCTACTGCCTTTTGCATTAAAAAGTTACCCATTGCATTCAAAAGAGAGTTAGATAGAGCGCTTAGGGCTAGTGGAATCAAGGGGTATGGGGAGAAGGCAGGAACGGGGTACTGATTGTGGATGATCAGCCATGATCACATTGAATGGTGGGCACTGGCTCGATGGGCCGAATGGCCTACTCCTGCACCTATTGTCTATGTATCAGGCTCCTATTAAATCGTTCCCCCCCCTCACCTTAAACCGAAACCCTCTGGTTATTGATTCCCCTACTCTGGATAAAAGATTCTGTGCATTTGCCCCATCTATGGATTTACCCTATCTATTCCTCTTAAAATCTAGATACATTTCTATAAGATTTCCCCTCATCCTCTTCCCCCCCCCCCCCCCCCCCACAAGGAATAAAGTCCTAGCCTGTTCAACTCTCCCTACAGCTCAGGCCCTCAAGTCCTGACAACATCCTTTTAAATCCTATCTGCACCCTTTCTCAGCTTAATATCTTTCTTATAACAGAGGTGAAAGGAAATTCCTACTAAGGGGATGTGCGGGGCAAGTTCTTACACAGAGATTGGGGAGTGTCAGGAGTGCTGCCATGGATGGTGGTGGTGGCAGATGCAATAGAGGCATTCAAGAGACTCTTGGACAGGCACTCAGATATGCAGGGAATGGCTTATGTACATTATGCCTGTGCAATATGGATTATGTGCAGGCAGATAAGAATTGGTCTTTGCCGTCATGTTCGACACAGACGTTGTGGGCCGAAGGGCCTGTCCTTGTGCTGTACAGATCTATGAGACAAATATCTAACATGGAAACTGGGGAAGGTCAGGCAGCATCTGGGGAGGGAATGGGCAATCAATGTTTCGAGCCGTGATCCTTCTTCAGATAGGGGATTTAGTTTCATCTTAGTTTAGTTTAGCTTGGAGATACAGTGTGGAAACAGGCCCTTGGGGCCACCGAATCCACACCGGCCAACAATCCCCGCACATTAATACTATCCTGCACACACTAGTGACAATTTACACTTATCCCTAGTCAATTAACCTACAAAACTGGAGGTTTGAAGAAGGGTTTCGGCCCGAAACATTGCCTATTTCCTTCGCTCCATAGATGCTGCTGCACCCGCTGAGTTTCTCCAGCGTTTTTGTGTACCTTTGATTTTCCAGCATCTGCAGTTCCTTTTTGAACAACCTACAAAACTGTACATCTTTGGAGTGTGGGAGGAAACCGAAGATCTTGGAGCAAACCCACATGGGCACAGGTAGAACGTACAAACTCAGTACAGACACCACCCATAGTTGGGTGTGAACTGGGTCTCGGGCACTGTAAACGCTATAATATAGCAACTCTACCGCTGCGCCACCATGCTGCCCTTGCTGTCAAAGAAGAAACAACTCTGACCTTTCAAGTCTCTGTTGGTGAGAGATAGGGAGATTCAACCTGGATTACGGGCTGGGCTGAGGTCTTGAACCCCCAACCCCTAAGTCTCAGGAATTATGGAACAGATCAGATGCCACCGATTTCAATAAAAATAAATATCACTGGTTATCCCCAGGCTGATGGATGTAGAGCTCTCTGTTGTCACTTTAACGTCATCACATCAAGTGTTCCGCAGCAGAACCTCTCAAGCAGTCATTAGGCAACGAGGCAGCAAATGTTGATTGCATTCCTTCCTAAATATGATTGCACTTCAAATATTAGTCCACCACCTGAAAGCTCCTCTTGTGACTTTTGAATGATAAGATAATTGTTCGCACATCACCAAGTTGTGGACAAATGCAATGGCCTTACCATCAAAGGTAAATCCAAATCTATCCAAATCTCCATCTATTGAAATAATGGAGCAGAACAAAGGGACTGCAGATGCTGGTTTACTAAATAAAGGCACAAAGTACTGGAGCAACTCAGTGAGCCAGGCAGCAAGACTGGAGAACGTGTCTGGGTGACGTTTTGGGTCGGGATCCTTCTTCAGAATCTGAACTTAAACTTTGTGACTTTTTTTTCCGTCTATTTAGTCGTAGAAGGAGCCACTAGAGTCATCAGACCCTAGGAGCAAGGGTTAGTAGGATGGTGAACCAGGGTAATGCCTCCAGCACCTCCAGCTTTCCCATCAGAACTGCCCCCTCCATCGACTCTTTTAAGTCAAGACTAAAGACTTATCTATACTCCCAAGCCTTTCCTGACGTCCTCTGAGTGAGGGCTACATGTATATATGTATGTAGTTTGTTTTGTTGTGCTATTCTTATAACAAATGTAAAGCACTTTGGCCAACGAGAGTTGTTTTTTAAATGTGCTATATAAATAAATGTGACTTGACTTGACTTGACAAAGTCGGCTGCAGGAGGCTGCAGGGCCAGGCAAAGAGAGGGACGTGGCTTTGTGGGCTGATCCGGTTGAAGGTGACGAAGGAAGGCCCTGCAGAAGCCTGGGGCTGACCTGGATCAGGAACTGCTCCAGTGGACCGAGTGCTCGAATGGCTCAGATTTTGGAAATGGCGCCAAGACATGGCGGCGTCTGCGTGTGTAAATATGCAAGAGGAATTTCACTCGGCAGTTGCACATGTGACAGATAAATTACCATTGAACTGTTAAATATAACCTTCCATTTATCCACAGGCACTTGTTGCCCATCCCTGCTGAGCTCTGAATGTGATAAAAGTCAACCATGTCAACCCCTTCCCCTCACCTTTTTTCTACCTGGTACTGTCCCACTACAGTCTTCAATATAACCATATAACAATTACAGCACGGAAAACAGGCCATCTCTGCCCTTCAAGTCCGTGCCGAACACTTATTTTCCCCTAGTCCCATCTGCCTGCACTCAGACCATAACCCACCATTCCTTTCCCGTCCATATACCTATCCAATTTATTTTTAAATGATAAAATCGAACCTGCCTCCACCACTTCCACTGGAAGCTCATTCCACACAGCTACCACTCTCTGAGTAAAGAAGTTCCCCCCCATGTTACCCCTAAACTTCTGTCCCTTAATTCTCAAGTCATGTCCTCTTTGAATCTTCCCTACTCTCAATGGGAAAAGCTTATCCACGTCAACTCTGTCTATCCCTCTCATCATTTTAAAGACCTCTAACAATCTTGAAGAAGGATCCCAACCCAAAACACATTCTGTGGCTTTCCCCCCACAAAGATGCTACCTGACCAGCTGAGTTCCTCCAGTTTGTTTTTTGTCATAGCATTTCTAGTTTGCTCCTTTCTCTAAAATGGCTTGGGTCTCTCTCTCTCTCTCCTCTCTCTCCTCTCTCTCTCTCCTCCTCTCTCTCTCTCTCTCTCTCTCTCTCTCCCCCCACAGGGATGGCACTGTACAACCTCCAGAAAATTACAGAGTTCTAGCATCCTTGATACATAGAAGATAAATAAACATAGAGAACAGTGGCACAGCGGTAGAGTTCCCGCCTTACAGCGCCAAAGACCCAGGTTCAATCCTGACTATGGGTGCTGTCTGTACAGAGTTTGTACATTCTCCCTGTGACCGTGTGGGTTTTCTCAGTGTGCTCTGGTTTCCTCCCACATTCCAAAGCTGTAGAGGTTTGTAGGTTAATTGGCTTCTGTAAATTGTCCCTAATGTGTGGGATAGAACTAGGGTAAGTGTGGTTGCAAGTCAGTGTGGACTCGGTGGGCTGAAGGGCTTGTTTCCGCGCTGTAACTCGAATCTAAACTAAACACATATGGAAAGATTGCCAGAAGAACAGTCATTCGGTTCCTTCACCATTCTATATGATCCTTTATTTAGCTTTTGCTATATGTTGAGCATTTATAATTCACATTGCTGCAATAAAGATCAGAAAGGAGAGATACAGAATTTTAAAAAACAAATTCCGAGAAGAATCTATTGTGAATCTCTTGAAAACTCTCTAACACTCCCCTCAATGGAACAACATTGAGTTCACTGCTTGCCGGAACAGAAACAGGGGAGACGGTGATGTTCCAGTCAGATGAATGTTATGATAATACCATGTACAGGGAACAATGGGGTGGATGATGATGGGCAAATTGTCAGCACCAGCCTCGAGCTCGAAGCCAGTGTTTGACATGGTCCATTTACTGCCAATGACCAGCTCATGAAAAGGTCTTGTTTGCTTTCAGGCATGTGTGTCTGTTTTTTTATATACAAAGTAAATATCCTTTATTATTACTTTCCATGTTATTCAAAAGCAAGGGGTGGAAGATTCCAACCTCACCTCTTCCTATCGAGTGGAACGAGGAATAATTTGGTAGTGACCCCATTTCCCTGAGTGACGTTATACCCAGTACAGATCACTTTCTCAGTCACTTTCACCATTGTTACACTTTCCACTGCTCAATGGGCCCTGGTCAAACACTCCCTTGTAAGTTCATAGCCACCTCATGTGGCAATGGCCATTTTACTTTGTATTTCTACAAGTCGTGGTTCAACAGGAGGTGCTAGTCCTCCAGTTTTGTGTGTGGCCTCGCGCTGGAAATGGAAGAGACCCTGGACAGAAAGGTCAGTCTGGGAATTAGAAGGGGAGTTAGAATTGTGTTGCAACTGGGAGATCCAGCAGGTCTCGGTGGATTAAGCATAAGTTTAACTCCCCTTCCTATTGCTATAGGGCCAGTGAAATTCCTCGTATGTTACAAAACATACTTGGCGAATAAAATCTGATTCTGAATCTATACTTACCTTTATCCTGGGTCTCCTCCATTGCCAGAGAGAAATAGTGAGCTTGGGTTTTTGATCTGGATAGCTGTTTAGTAATTCAGCACCATAACTCCAGGGTTGCCTGCCTGCACCCACCGCCTTTGCTACATTTAGTGCTCTCAGCAATTTCCTGATACCCTGTGGCAGGAAAATCAATGACCATTTCCAAAAAAGTTTCACGGGGGTTCTCCACTGGCAATCACATGCTGGGCCCCGAAATCATGAGAAACTGACACAGGAACAGGACCTTCAGTCCCACATGCCTGCTCTGCCAAACTAGTCATGGCTGATCTTTTATCTCAGCTCAATTTTCCAGTACTAACCCATGGGAAACATTGGTCAAGCAAGGGCTATGTGAGCACATGGTAAAGAGGACAGCACAGTGGCAGAGTTGCTACTTTACAGCGCTAGAGACCAGGGTTTGATCCCGACTATGGGTGCTGTCTGTTCAGAGTTTGTATGTTCTCTCTGTGAGCATGTGGATTTTCTCCGGGTGCTCCGGTTTCCTCACACTCCAGACATAGGTTAATTGGCTTCAGTAAAAATTGTAAATTGTCCCTAGTGTGTCGCGGACAATTTGGCGCAGAAGGCCGAAGGAGATCCTGTTTCTGCACTGTTGCTCTAAGTGTAGGGAGTTTAACTCAACCATCTCAAACTGCAACAAGACCTGGATGTCCTTGTACATCAGTCACTGAAAGTAAGCATGCAGGTACAGCAGGCAGTGAAGAAAGCAAATGGCATGTTGGCCCAAGGACTTGAGTATAGGAGCAAGAATGTCCTACTGCAGTTGTACAGGCCCTGGTGAGACACCTGGAGTATTGTGTGCAGTTTTGTTATCCTAATTTGAGGAAGGGCATTCTTGCTATCGAGGGACTGCAGTGTAGGTTCACCAGGTTAATTCCCGGGATGGTGGGACTGACATATGATGAAACAATTGATCGACTTGGCTTATACTCACTGGAATTTAGAAGGAGCTGATAGAAACATACAATTCTTATGGGATTGGACAGGCCAGATGCAGGAAAAATGTTCCCCATCTTGGGGGAGTCCAGAACCAGAGGTCACAGTTTAAGCATAAGGGGCAGGCCATTTAGGACTGAGAAGATGAAGAAAAACATTTTCAGCCAGGGAATTGTGAATCTGTTGAATTCTCAGCCAATTCACTGGATGTATTCAAGAAAGTTCAAGATATAGCTCTTGGGGCTAACGGAATCAAGGGATATGGGGAAAAAGCAGGAACAGGGCACTGATTCTGGATGATCAGCCATGATCATATTGAATGGCGGTGCTGGCTCGAAGGGCCTACCCCTGAACATACTTTCTCTTCCTATTCAGATATTGCCAAAAAATCGATGTTCCCACACGACAGAAGATGCCTGAAGTCCCGCAGAAGCTGGAAAATCCATCCCGCTCGTATCACAAACCCACAGCTGCACATAAGCCAGATGTTCGTAACCCATGGAAGATCTGCTCTGACCCTTACATGTAACTAACCTCCACAAACGACAACCGTGCATTTGGTTCCCAAGGCCACGAGCCCCAACTTCTACCTCTGCCACTTTGAAACTTTCCACTTTGACAAGAGTAGTCCCGACATCCTCACATAGCTGGCTGCCAAAGTTTGTTCGATAGCACATTTCATTACGCAATATACAATTGAATTGAAGGCAAGCTGCTGTTGTTGATGCTGCCTTTGGCTTGATCCCAGTGTTCAGAGCGGACATACACATGGAGAATCTGTAAACTTATCAACTTGTTTATGTTTTCTAACACCATCTGCTCTTTAAGCATCTCTTGTGTATGTAGACCTTTCTTTAATTAAATTAAGTTTATCATACTCTATACAGGTGAAGTTAGATTGCACATTTCCTTGCATGCTCAACTCTGTATCAGTGTGAGATACTATCTCTCCTTTCTTTTGGATGGTTCACTATCTTTATATTCCTTTTCCAAGAGTGAAAAGTTGGGCAGATTACCCTTATAAATTCACAGCTTGCATCAACAGATGGCTCTCCTGAAATGTTTATCTTGGATCACAATGCGCGCTATTGTGTAAAGTTCTGCTCCTCCACCGCCCCGATTAAGTGGAGGAATCGGCATCCATTGCAGCCCAGGGTAAAAGGAGAGCTCTCATTAACATGGGTCAGGTCAGAATGGCTGTACTGCTCATTGTTCTTGACCAAGTTTGCAGTCATGATCAGATCCATAACGCAGGTGCTTGTGTTAACCTATGCATCACTGAGGAACAGGCACCAAGGTTGTCTCCATCAGAGTAGCCTGGATAAGAGCAGCGTAGGTTTACAAGGTTCATTCCCGGGATGGCAGGATTGTCATATGCTGAGAGAATGGAGCAGCTGGGCTTGCAAACTCTGTAGTTTAGAAGGATGAGAGGGCATCTCATTGAAACATACAAGATTGTTAAGGGCTTGGATACGCTAGAGGCAGGAAACATGTTCCCGATGTTGGGGGAGGGGGGGGGAGTCCAGAACCAGGGGCCACACAGTTTAAGAATAAGGAGTAAGCCATTTAGAACGGAGATGAGGAAACACTTTTCTCGCAGAGAGTGGTGAGTCTGTGGAGTTCTCTGCCTCAGAGGGTGGTGGAGGCAGGTTCTCTGGATGCTTTCAAGAGAGAGCTAGATAGGGCTCTTAAAAATAGCGGAGTCAGGGGATTATGGGGAGAAGGCAGGAACGGGGTACTGATTGGGGATGACCAGCCATGATCTCATTGAATGGTGGTGCTGGGGGGCGGGGGTAGAGAGTGAGCGCAGAGAGAGAAGGGGCAGAGACAGGGAGAGAGAGAGACACAGAGAGAGGGGCAAGAGGGATAGGTGGGTGGGGAGGAGGAGAAGAGGAATGGTGTGTGAGGGGGGAAAGGTGGGAGAGGAAGGGAGGAGAGAGGGTGAGAGTGAAGGGGAGAGAGAGGGCGTGCTGAGAGGGGGAGAGGTGGGGAGCAGGGAGGGGGAGGGAGGGTGGAGGGAAGAGGATAGGGGGTGTGGAGGGGAGGGGGTTTAGGGGAGGGAGGGAGGGAAGGAGGGAGGGAGGGTGGGGGAGGGGATGGAGGGGAGGAGGGGAGAGAGAGAGGGTGTGCTGAGAGGGGGGTGAGGTGTGTGGAGGGGGAGAGGTGGGGAGCAGGGAGGGGGAGGGAGGGTGGAGGGGAGGGGGGTTTAGGGGAGGGATGGTGGGGGAGGGGATGGAGGGGAGGAGGGGAGAAAAAGAGGGGAGAGAGAGAGGGGGAGAGGGAGAGGAGAGGAGAGAGGGGGGGAGAGGAGAGGGGGGGAGAGGAGAGGGGGGGAGGGGGGGAGGAGAGGGGGGGAGAGAGGAGAGAGGGGGGAGAGGAGAGAGGGGAGAGATAGGAAAGAGGGGGGAGAGGAGAGAGGAGGGGTAAGAGAGGAGGGGGAGAGGAGAGAGGGGGGGGAGGAGAGAGGGGGGAGAGAGGAGGGGGGAGAGGAGAGAGGAGGGGT
The DNA here is from genome assembly GCF_010909765.2 of Amblyraja radiata. Taxonomy (NCBI): domain Eukaryota; kingdom Metazoa; phylum Chordata; class Chondrichthyes; order Rajiformes; family Rajidae; genus Amblyraja; species Amblyraja radiata. Next base: position 7,708,854 of record NC_045994.1, on the reverse strand, counting down.
AAGAGAGGAGGGGGGAGAGGAGAGAGGGGGGGAGGAGAGAGGGGGGGAGAGAGGAGGGGGGAGAGAGGAGGGGGGAGAGAGGAGGGGGGGAGAGGAGGGGGAGAGGAGGGGGGGGAGAGGGGAGAGGGGGAGAGAGAGGAGAGGAGGGGGAGAGGAGAGGGGGGAGAGGAGAGGGGGGGTAGAAAGAGGAGGGGAGAGTGAGAGAGAAAGGGAGAGAGACAGGGGGGGGATAGAGAGAAAGAGAGAGGGATAGGGAGAGAGAGGTGGGGGGAGAGAGAGGAGGGGGGGGGGGGGGGTGGGAGGGAGAGAGAGAGAGAGAGAGAGTGCCTTTTTACTTCAACCCAAACTCAAACAACCATTTGCAGGCAGTGCTTTTTTACTTCCAACTAACCATATATTCATTTTCAAACCACATTATGGGTACTCACAGCTGTGGAGACATTTGTTCAGTGTCATTCAGAGCTCTGATTGAGGCACACCACTTGCAGAGACTGATTGAGGCACACCACTTCCTGGTTTTATAGTCCCTCCCCCTCCCTCCAGCAGGGGCAGCAGAGAGAATGGGGAATTTTGTAAAAGCATTAATATCTCTGTCATATTTCATCGATGGCAAAAATCCTCGGCACACATGTGGCGGAGGAGGACTCTGAGCGAGGTGGCCAAAAATGACGGCCGTAGGTGGCGGCGTTCTCGCGGAAATCGCAGCACAGATCGCCAAAACCGGTCAAGAACAGAGTTTTAGTAATATAGATAGATAGGAGCACAATTAGGCAATTCCGCCTATCAAGTCTACTCCGCCATTCAATCATGGCTGATGTATTTTCCCCCTCATTCTCCTGCCTTCTCCCCATAACATTTGACATCCTTGTGGAAATGGCTACCCAGTGCAGCCACTCCCCACATTACAACAGTTTGGGAAACAGAAATGGAATTTGCAAAACACTGAAAAAATAATTAAGATACAGAATAAAAAATTCCCTCGAGATTTATGTAAAGATATAAAAATGGGTCTTTCAATGCTCATTTCTGGACACACGGACAGGTGATGTGGCTTCATGCGACAGGAACATATGATATGGTTTGTAGACAAAAGTGCTGGAGAAACTCAGTGGTGCAGCAGCATCTATGGAGCGAAGGAAATAGGCAACGTGATATGGTTTTCTGGGAATACAACATTACGGACCCAGCGAAACTCTCATAGCAGAAGGGTAACACAATGCCCAGTGCTTACTGCAGCCTGAACTTTGGCCAGTAATTTCCCGATGCAGGTATACAAACCCTCCTCTGGTTCTGATATGCAAACACTATGCCAACCTAGTGTTCAGGGACAGGTCTCTGGTCTCCCATGGCATGGATCTGTTTCGACACTGATCAAATGGCATCACATATCTGGGTAGGACAGTTTACTTTGGAGGAGAGGCAAAGTTGAATGGGGGCGAGTGATAGAGAATTTCAATAGCTCAAATAAGTCATGGAAACCCAGCTTTCCAGCTTAAGCCTTTCACACTTACTTAACCAAAGTTGATTGAGTTTTAATGGCAGCCACATCTTTAAACTCACGGAAAGTAGTCAGAGTCAGAGTCATACAGTATAGAAATAGATCCTCTGGTCCAACTTGCCAAAGCTGATCAAGATGCCCCATAACCTTTGTCCATGCACCTGTCCAAATGTATTTTAAATATTCTAGCACCCTGCCTCAACTATTTCCTCTTGATCCAGACACCCACCGACCTCTGCATGAAAAGTCGCCCTTACGATTCCATAATAAATCTATTCCTTCTCACCTTAAACCCAGGTCCTCTGGTTCCCGATCTCCCTACTCTAGGTAAAAGACTGCGCATCTTCTTCGGCGGCGGCGCGACTCACCTGTTGCAGCGGCCCCTACAGCCGGTCTGTCTTTTTTTTATTTTTTGTCTAGTTAAATGTAGTTGTCGTGTTTTTTAATAGTGTTTTTAACTGTGTATATGTGGGGGGCGGGGGGGGGGGGGGGGGGGGGACGTTAAAAAAATCTCTTCCCTGTACGGGAGACCCGACCTTTTTCCTGTCGGGTCTCCGTTGTCGTTGGGGCCTTGCACCGTGGAGCGGCCTCCAGCCGGAAGGACCTAGGGGCTCCAGTCACGGAGCTGCGGACTCACCATCGTGGGTCTGGCCAGCCTCGGAGCGTGGGGAGCGGTGGTGATTCGCTGCTGTGGTCCGACCCTGGAGTTCCAGCAACGCAGCTTCTGTGGACTGTGATATCGGGAGCTCGCGGGTCCGGGTGAGAGACCGCTTTTTGGAGCTCCCGCAACACAACTTCTCCAGCCCATGTCGCGGGGTTGGAACGACCCGGAGCGGGGCCGTACATCGCCCGGAGCGGCTTTAATGGCCGCGGGACATTCCAGTGCCCGCCGGGGGCTCCAACTTCGTGACTTTTAGACCGGGAGCGGGGCCGTACTTCGCCCAGCACGGCCTAAAATGGCCGTGGGACTTACCATCGCCCGCCTGGGGCTTCAACATCGGGAGAAAAATGGAGAGCAGGGGAGAGAAAAGACTTTGCCTTCCCTCACAGTGAGGAGGAGGTTCACTGTGATGGATGTTACTGTAAATTGAATTGTGTGTATGTCTGTAGGAAATTGTCTTTGTTTGTATGGCTGTGGAAACGGAGTTTCGTTTGAGCCTCACTGAGGTTCAAATGACATGTAATAAATATTGTATATTATTGTATATATTGTATCTACGATCTATTCCTCTCATGATTTTGTACACCTGTATAAGATCACCCTTCATCATCCTGCACTCCAAGGAATAATGTCCTAGCCTGCCCAACCTCTCCCGATAGCTCAGGCCCTCGAGTCGTGGCTACATCCTCGATTCTCCCAATTGTCTACGAATATTATCAAAAGGGCAATAACTGGGAAAGTCCTAGTCAGATTATTTCTTCCCCACCAGTTTACAAAAATGTGAATCAATGGTACAATTTAGAAGGTGGGGCAGTAGTCCAGTTGCCAGAACAGGGAAATGACCATACATTGTTGAAGCATCTTTAACATGTGGCCAGAGATTCGCAAGCAAGGAGGTATTTGTGTGGAATAGTGTGGTAATGTACGGAGCTCAAAAGCCAATCTGCACACTGCGATCTCCCACTGCTGTGATAATGACACATTTGCAGTTAAGTTGATTGAGGGATACATATTGCCGAAAGATAACACCGACACTCTTTGAAACAGTGCCACAGAAATACAGCGGAACAGCTCCAGCTAACAGTGCAATATTGCCCCGGTGCTGCTCCAGAGCAGTCACAGGGAGAATGTACAAATTCCGTACAGGCAGCACCGGAGAATTTGGGTCTCTGTAAAGCAGCAACTACTGCTGTGCCAATGCCGCACTGTTCTATGTCTGACATTCAGGGCAACCAGCCATGGCCCTAATGCAATTGGGGCAGCACCTCATTTTACACCTCAGCTTACAACCCAGCAGTATATATAGATTTATCTAATTTAAAGTAATCCTCTCTCCGTCCCTTCCCCACCCTTTGTTGTCCTGCTAGTATCACTGTTCGTATCCCTTCTTTATTACCTCCTCTGCAGTCAACAATGGACCATGATGGGCTCTTGGGTCATTGGTCATGCCAGCTCGGATTTGTTCTGCGCATTTGTTTCACACCGTGTCCCCCCCCTCCTCCCCCCACCCCAACTATCAGTCTGAAGGGTCTCAACCCGAAATGTCAACTATTACTTTTCTCCAGAGCTGCTGCCTGGCCCGCTGAGTTACTCCAGTGTTTTGTGTATCTTTGCAATTCAAGCCAAAACAGGTGTATAATTATCTTCCCCCCACTCCCCCCATGGTTGTCGTGGAAGAGCGGAACTTCAGAGTTGATGAAGCCGAAACAACTAGATTGCTGGCATCCCTGCGCTGCATAAACACAGGGGAGCCTTAAAAGAGAGAGGCCAATTCAGCTTGATTGCATGCGGGAAGCTTAGAGTTTACTGATAAACCTACGCCTCCTCAAAATAAAAGCAGGAATGCTTCCCAGAGGCTGAACAAAAGGCAGAGAGTTACAGACCCAAAGCCTGAAGTCTTCTTCACATTTCTTACTGGAGCTCAGAGACCCTTAGCGATCTTTGTTTACACATCCCTATCAACAACCGCAAATCTCTTCACATTTAACAGGCACAGATATTCCAGAAACACAGAGCAGTCCTTTGTTTCTTTAACTCTTATCTCATCCAAGTTGCTACTGTACCTTTTTCTGCTGGGGGATTTAGAAAGACCAAGGATAGATAAATCTTTTCCCTACGAGCAACCTGAATCAGATTAAGTTGCAACATGAAGGCATCATTTCACTCCTTTCTGCTCTGGGCATGTCCCGAACTTGCCTATTTAGAATGAATTGCTTTTTAAACAGGGATCTTGTTTATGTGGATGTGCAGGCGAGACACAACCTGATGAACACATCAATGGGCCAAGAAAGTGGCTAATCCCTTTTTGAGGCCTACTGATAAATATAGGAACAGGCAGATAGAGCAGATGAACGTGTGGCTAAAGAGGTGGTGCAGGGTGGGGGGAGGGGGGGGTCATTATCGTTTTTAACAATTTTTTGTTTTATTATCTGTGTGTTTTGAGTTTGCAGGTCTGTAATGCTGGTGCAAGTAAGAATTTTATTGTTATTTTCTCTGTTTTTCAGACAATTAATACTCTTAGTTTAGAGATACAGCACAGAAACAGGTCCTTCGGCCCACAGACTCCGTGCTGATTAGCGGTCCCTACATACTAGCACTATCCTACACACTAGGGACTATTCACAATCTTTACCGAAACCAATTAGCCTACAATCCTGTACATCTTTGGCCCACGCGGTCACAGGGAAAACTTACAAACTCCGTGCTGTGAGGCAGCAACTCTACAGCTGTGCCACCCTGCCGCCCTTCTTGGGACTTAGATTTCTGAATCACTGGGACCCTCTATGTACACCAGGACAGGTTGTACCTGAACAGGAACAGAACATGCACCCTTCGGAGCCATTGCTGTTGGGAAAGATCTTAACTAATTTGGCCGGAAAATGGAATAAAATAGGTGAAGATAGACACAAAGAGCTGGAGTAACTCAGCGGGACAGGCAGCATCTTTGGAAAGAAGGAATGGGTGATGTTTCGTGTCGAGACACTTCGTCTGTCTTCAGGTTATCTTCGGTTTAAACCAGCATCTGCAGTTCCTTCCTACACATCCCAAACAAAATAGGTGTATAGTTGGGGGGGGGGGGGGGGCAAACAGTCATAAGTAGACAGTTAGTATCACTTGTTACTTGTGGGCGGAGCACCAAGACAATTGCACATCCATTTCCTCCACAGATCCTTCCTGACCCACTGAGTTACTCCAGCACACAGTATTTTACGCAAGATTCCAGCAGCTGCAGTACTTGTGTCTACATTTCAGCACTGCTTCATTTCATGTAAAACACTCAGGAAAGTCTTGAAAGGGCCATGATTTGATGCATAACTTGTTTTCACCATAATGGCTGCTGTACAGAACTGCTGTGCGACGCATCAACTCCGAGCAGAATTGGAAGCTGAATTAGCAGTTTAATGGAAGCTGGGTGGTAGGCTGTCAAATTACCTCACACAGAGCCTAAAGGAAGGCGGACTATTCCCTCAGCCCAATTAGCAGAAATGTGTACGGAGATGCTATCAGTAGATCGTATCTTTCGGCAGAAACACACCACGTTCTATGCAGGTACTAAAAAAAAAACTGAATTGATCCAGCAGCTTATCACAATTCATGTTTTTGAAGTACAGCCATTATCACAGGAGCAGACTTGTCAGAGAGTGGTGACCATTCCACTAAGCATCACCTTTCTAAAGTACAATGCATTGCCAGATAAAGTTTTTTTTTTTTCCACCAGTCAGAGTCTTAGTGTAGAAACTGGCCCTTTGGCCCAACTAGCCCACACAGGCCAACATGTCCCATCTACAATAGTTCCGCCTGTCTGTGTTTGACCCATATCTCTCTAAACCCGTCCTATCCATGTACTGTCTAAATGTTTGATAAACGTGATAGCACCTGCCTCAACTACCTCCTCCAGTAGTTTGTTCCATACCCCACGACCCTTTGTCTGAAAAAGTTACCCTTCAGGCTCCTATTAAAACTTCCCCCTCCTCATCTCACTGGACAACATCAGTGTCTCATGTTTTAGACCATCAGTCTGAAGAAGGGTTTCGGCCCGAAACGTTGCCTATTTCCTTCGCTCCATAGATGTTGCTGCACCCGCTGAGTTTCTCCAGCACTTTTGTCTACCATCTCCTGTTCTATTCGGTCAGACATGCGCAGTTTGCTGGGACAACAGCAACAGTGGACCAATGGCAGGATATTCCCACCTATTGGAGGTTACATTCTGTCCCAAATTCCCCTACCGTGACAGCCATATTTCTCAACTGCAGAGGTCTCAAAATCTTTAGTCGCAGATGGACTTAAAGTGCAGGACTAGAGACAAGATAAGGAAATATGCACAGCTATCTCTCACTGACAGCAACAGCCAGATAATGCTTCAGTAATATGATTGAGGGATCATTATCGACTAATATATCAGTAAACTCATGCAATAGGTGAAGACGAGAACAAGAACCCCCCCCCCCCCCCATAGGCCATTAGTGTACCTCACCACCTCTCTATACTACAAGTGTGGCTGCACTCCAAGAGAGTTAAACGCTGGTTTAAAAGTTCCCAGAGCCACCGTGATACAGTGCCCTCCATAATATTTGGGATAAAGACTCATCATATATTTATTTCTACATGGTGAAACCAAAATGTATAAAAATACTCTTTAATAAAATCTGACAGTGTGCACTTTAACCACATGTGATTTTTTCTATTACAAATTTCGAATTGTGGAGTATGGAGGCAAGTAAATAAATGATAGGTCTTTGTCCCAAACATTATGGAGGGCACAGCAAATAATTTAATCTGCTACGTTTCTGTAGATTGGGGAATACCAAGATAGACACAAAAAGCTGGAGTAACTCAGTGGGACAGGCAGCATCTCTGGAGAGAAGGAATGGGTGACGTTTCGGATCCAGACAGGCGATCTGTTATCTTGAGGTTAATACCCGAGGTCGGGGCCCGATCCCCAGTTACACATTCCACCAATGCTTCATAGGGTTTTTGATTACTGAATCAAAATCCACCTACGTCAAGAATTTGAGGAGACAGCCAACAGAAAGCAATTTCATTGTCCTATCTGGGACACTTGACAATAAACTCTCTTGAACACTTGAACTTGAAAACACTACTGAACACAAGTCCTAAAGCACCACCTTCTGGGGGCTGCCTCGAACTGCACATCTCCCCGTACACTTCAGCAGTCCCTTGTAGTGTTCACAGCAATTGTCCCCACCCACTAACATGCAATGTCTGCAGTCTTTCCCAACACTTCTGCAGAAAACCACCATAAACTGGCTCAGGGTTTTAATTGTTAGTGGTCAGTCTGAGGAAGGGTCCCGACCCAAAATGTCCTCCAGAAATACTGCCTGTCCCGCTGAGTTAATCCACCACTTTTCTTTGGTAAACCCACATTGTTATTCGTTTTTAATCGTTTGGAAAGCAAATGAATGCCAGGGAATTGTGTGGAAAGGAACTGCACTTGCTAGTTTACTGTTTACTTTACTGTTCTTTTTACAATCCATGTTCTCGGGATATCTAAATCCAAATTTTATTAGTTATTTATGTTATGACATCGGTTGGAAGCTGCATACCAAATCTCGTTGCGCTTATGTGCAATGACAATAAAATATATTATTGTTATTATTATCATAGTTTATACTGAAGATGGGCACAAAAATGCTGAACTGTTTCAGCAGTTCTGGCAGTATTTCTGGAAAGGAAAGGTGACGTTTCATGTTAGAATTCTTCTTCAGACTCAAAGACCACAAGAATTGTTTGATCGTTTTTAATGTATTTTTAAAGTGGTGAAAAGGGTTGCATTAAAACTCATTGCAGTTCAGCTAATTAAGTCAATTGAGACATACACAATGTCACCAAGTCACGTATAGCATGGGGTCTCAAGTGACAAATTAATTCTCATTGTTTGTAAACCACAAACTCAATCCCCCTGAGATTCTATCACAAACTGACGTTTCCACCAATGTATTGCAACAACCAGTTTAAAGAGACTTTTTAATTTAGCATTTTAAAAATACATGGTATTTGGTTTCAAAGCATCTCGAGAATTTCCAGTGGATATCAATCTTTATGCTTCAGTAGAAAATCATACTCCAAAGAGACAATAAGTTATCGTTTCAGAGAGTGAGAAAGGATCATTTTAAAAATACCAATGTTTACAGCAGCTGAGCAGTGAAAATCCAATTACCCAATGCATAAGGCCGGAGGAGCAGAGTGGTTGAGGTGTTTGAGGTAGCCAATGGTTTTGTATCCAATCTCCTCAACCCAAGCCTGGACATTTTATTAGTGTTGGGCAGTTACTATCCCGATACGATTCTCTCAATAAATTGCTCATCATTGGCCTCGGGGATTCTATCAGGAGCCAGAACTGCCACCCCAAACATCAACTGCGGGACATCATGTCAGAAGACCATCCTCACCAACTGTTCCATTGGGGAGTGAGGGTGATCTAGGATTTGCCCTCCAGAGTCTCATTATTCCCGACTCATTCCTGCCCATGAAAGGCTTGGTTGGGGTGAAGAAAAGGAGTAAAAGAGACAGGGATAACACTACTCAGTGGCCTCGATTGGCGATTGAAACTGGAAAATCTTGGCAACCTTAAAATGGCAATTGGAGTTTTATTTCTAAAAATAAAAAATGTCAGTAGTTTTTATTCTCTGATCAGATTGAAACCATGCAGGGAATGAGGTGGTCTCAACCTCGCAGTGGCTAAAGTTCAGCAGATAAATACGGGGGGGGGGGGGGGTTGGGGAAAGTGGAGAAAGAAAGAACAAGAGGGCGAGGTAGAGAGGAGCAGCAAGTCTCACACAGGCACAATGGACATTCAGCACCATACAGATGAGCAGGAATGAACTTCCACCGGCCACGCATGGAAACGGGAGAACCCGCAGAGAGATCAAAGGCTTTAACAAAGGTGCGCATTTCACCATCGGGTAATCTTCATACTTATGGTCAATAAAAACTTTTGAAACAGTCAAGCTCCTTGCCACCCCTCCTCCTATGCCGTACCTTGCATCAATTGTAGGAACTTGACAAGTAGGAAGAGAAAGGCAACTCATTTTTTCCCCTCAGTAACTGGTGGCAAAAAACACAATCTGATAATCTATCTCTCTGCGCCTGACCAAAATATGTATAAAATGTATTTTGTCTGTTTCAACGTAAGCACCATCTTCCCTCTGGGCAGCCATGGATGGAGTTAGGGAGTTGCACAAACAGCAGATATCAGCAACAGTACTCTATTCAACCAAGCCCACGGGCATCCTTACCTAATGCATTTGTTCATCTAATGCCCAGCATGGAACAGACAGAGGTGCAGACCCAACACCCTTTCCTACTTTCCTCCAATGCACTCACACCTCACCCACATTTGCCACAGACAAAGGTAGGTAAATTCCTATGCACATCTGCATTGACCATCCACTCAACGTTCATCTACTTCCCCACCCAGTACCTTTCTCTCTGCCACTTTATCCACATTTTCTGCCTCGCCTCTCACCCACAAATTACTCCTTCACTCCTCTCCATAACATCCTAACATACCCTTCTCACATTCCCTCCCCCTCTTTTTCTCCTTTACCGCTTCCCATACAAATATCCTCTTATTTCTACCTCACTCATCTCCCTCGCCTATCTATTCCTTACCTCCTCCACAAACCCAACTCCTCTTCCTCAACCTTCCTCGCCTCCCTTACATGCTTCCCCACTCACACTCTTTTCAACCATTTCCCCTCACTCACACTCTCCTTTCTTCCCCCTGCTCCACCACTACTTTTGACAACCTCCCTCCTCCATTAAGCTCTCCCTTAACCCAACAGCCAACTCACATAGATCAGAGATTAAGTGTCAAATATTTGTCACCTTGGATTGGAAGGTCTTTCTTACTTGCGCAAGCACACACTGCCCACTCCAGTATGTGCACTTGCGTATTGCAGGACAAGCTCAAATAAAACAAGCTACCCATCTCATTTCATACGAACCCCTTCCCATACCCTGTCCACACTCGTACAACAATCCCTCTGCAAAACACAACCTTATTGAGTGTTGCAAATAACGCCCTGGTTTTAATTTCCCCGGTTAGAAACAGGATTTATTGAAACCGACATCCCCATCCATCGAGTACCGCAACTCACAGCCAGGGGATTCTGGAATTGCCCAAGTGTTAAGCGGTGCTCCAGATTTCAGCCACTGTCTGGGTTCAAAGGTCTTCTGTGATTCAAATTCAGCCCTCTTCCACGCCTGTATATTATTTGAAACTCGACTTTTAAAATTGGCCACTAAATTTTTTTTTAAGGTTGGTCTGGAAAAGAGAGGTCCTGTGCAAGGTCCCAAGGTAGTATGTAACATTATGCTAGGCACGCACACCGAGCATTACGGTATGCTAGTTCACCTCCTTGAAGTCCATGGGAGCCACTCGTTCAAAGCTGTGCCATATTTCTGATAAAACGGATGCCCTCACAAAGAGGGCGACAAGTCCTGTTTCTGCCTCTTGGTAATGACGCTCTTGAAGAACTCGTAGACCGACCAGGAAATGGCAGTGGAGGGCATTTGGTAAATGATGCGGGCATGCACGCCCTTGAAGTAGGCGGGGAGGCCGCCCAGCTGGTAGACCGTCCGGAAGGCATTGGCCAGGCCCGAGAGGTGCCCGTTGTTGGACTTCACTGTGTTTACCGCCAGGCTTTCCTGGGTGTTCAGCAGAGTCTTGCACACGTCCAGTGGGGTGGTGGCGGCTGCGGCCACCGCTCCCGCCATGGCCCCCGACACCACGTGCGTGGCGGGATGGTACAGCCGCGCCGGGTTCAGCCACTCCTGCATGACCTCGTAAGTTATGAAGTGGATGGCCTGGAAGGGCACGTTCATGGTCAGCTGCGTGGTGTAGCTGCGGTAAAAGGCACTGCTCCCTTCCACCTGACGCACCACCCGTATGCAATGCAACACGCCGTTGTAGGGAGATTTGAACATCTGCATCCGTTGCTTGATGGCTGTGGGCAGCAGGGGAAGTGGGAGAGAGGCAGAGAAAGAAAGGGTTAACACAGCCTCCATTCACCCTCCGCAACTGCCCAACAGAAACAGGATGCTGGAAGAACACAACTAGTCAAGCAACACCTGTGAATACATTACAGCATAGGCCTCTGGCCCAATCTACTCTTAATCTACTCTGGCCCGTGCTGAACACAAACACCAAATAGCCAAGGGCAGAAAACGCTTGTTGGAGTGGAATACAGACCAGCAAACAGCAGGAGGGAGGTGGGGACAGCATCAAGCAGGAAATTAGGGATGCGTTTAGCAAAGGTACAGCTGTTATCATGGGTGACTTTAATCTACATATAGATTTGGTCAACCAAATTGGTAGCAGTGCAGAGGAGGTGGATTTCCTGGAATGGATACGGAATGGGTTTTTAAACCAATATGTACAGGAACCGACTAGAGGGCAGGCCTAGACTGGGTATTGTGTAATGAGGAAGGATTAATTAGCGATCTTGCTGTGCAAGGCCCCTTGGGCAACAGTGAACATAATGCGGTGGAATTCTTCATTAGGATGGAGAGTAAATTCAGAGACTAAGGACCTGAAATTGAATAAAGGAGACTTTGAAGGTACGAGACAGGAATTGGCTGGGATAGACGGGCAAATTATACTTAAAGGGTTGACAGTGGAGATGCAATATCGAAGATTTAAAGACTGCATGGATGAACTCCAGAAATTGTTCATCCCTATCTGGCGAAAAAATAAAACTGGGAAGGCGGCTCAACCGTGGCTGACGAGGGAAGTCAAGGATAGTGTTAAAGCCAAGGCAGAGGCATATAAATTGGCCAGAAGAGGCGGCAAACCAGAGGACTGAGAGAAATTTAGATCTTAGAGGAGGACAAAGGAGTTAATAAAGAGGGGGGGTGGGGGGGAAGAGCATGAAAGAAAGCTTGCAGGAAATATAAAAACTGACTGTAAAAGTTTCTGTAAGTATATAAAAAGGAAAGGATTAGCGAATGTAGGTCCCTTACAGTCAGAGACAGGTGAATTTATAATGGGAAATAAGGAAATGGCAGAACAATTATATGAGTACTTTGGTTCCGTCTTCACAAAGGAAGACACAAACAATATCTCCCGGAAATACTAGGGGACCAAGGATCTAGTGGGAGGGAGGAACTGAAGGGAATCCCCATTAGTCAGAAAATGGTGTTAGGTAAACTGTTGAGTCAGATGGTCTGCATCCCAGAGTACTCAAGGAGGTGGCCCTAGAAATCGTGGATGCATTGGTGATAATGTTCCAATGTTCTCTCGACTCTGGATCAGTTCCTGCGGACTGGAGGGTACCAATGTAACTCCACTTTTTAAGAAAGGAGGGAGAGAGAAAATGGCGAGAGGAAATGGAGACCAGTTAGCCTACTGGTCTCCATTTTTGCCTCCACCACAGTGAGGTGCTTGGAGGACTCACTGTGGTGGTGTTAATTTGTGTTTATTGTTGTTATTATTGTATGATTGTATGTATGACTGCAGGCACAAAATTTCGTTCAGACCGTAAGGTCTGAATGACAATAAAGGCATTCAATTCAATTCAATTCAATACATCGTTAGTGGCAAGGGTGCAGGAGTCGATTATTAAAGATGTTATAGCAGCGCATTTGGAAAGGAGTGACGGGATCGGTCAAAGTCTGCATGGATTTATGAAGGGGCAATCATGCTTGACTAATCTTTTGGAATTTTTTGAGGATGTAACAAGTAGAATGGATACAGGAGAGCCAGTGGATGTGGTATGTCTGGACTTTCAAAGAGCCTTTGACAATGTCCCACACAAGAGATTAGCGTGTTAAATAAGAGCATGGGTATTGGGGGTAGGGTATTAACATGAATAGAGAACTGGTTCATAGACAGGAAGCAAAGGGTAGGAATTAACGGGTCATTTTCAGAATGGCAGGCAGTGACTAGTGGGGTGCCGCAAGGCTCGGTATTGGGAGCCCAGTTGTTTACAATATATACTGATTTTGACGAGGGAATTAAATGTAACATCTCTAAGTTTGCGGATGACACAACGCTGGGTGGCAGTGTGAGCTGCGAGGAGGATGCTATGAGGCTGCAGGGTGACTTGGGTAGGTTGGGTGAGTGGTCAGATGCAGTATAATGTGGATTAATGTGAGTTTATCCACTTTGGTGGCAAGAACAGGACGACAGATTATTATCTGAATGGTGCCAGATCAGGAGAAGGGGAGGTGCAACGAGACCTAGGTGTGCTTGTACATCAGTCACTGGAAGTAAGCATGCAGGTACAGCAGTGAAAAAAGCCAATGTTGGCCTTCATTGCTAGAGGATTTGAGTTTAGGAGCAAGGAGGTCCTATTGCAGTTGTGCTGGACACTGGGATCTTATATAAATATAAAATTCTTACAGGATTGGGCAGGGTAGATGCAGGAAAAATGTTCCTCATGTTGGGAGAGTCCAAAACTAGGGGGGGGTCACAGTTTAAGAATAAGGGGAAGGCCATTTAGATGAGGAAAAACTTTTTCACCCAGAGAGTTGTGAATCTGTGGAATTCTCTGCGACTGAAGGCAGTGGAGGCCAATTCACTGGATGTTTTCAAGAGAGAGTTAGATTTAGCTCTTAGGGCTAAGGGAATCAAGGGATTATGGGGAAAAAGCCAGAACGGGGTACTAATTTTGGACGATATTGAATGGCGGTGCTGTCTGAAAGGGCCGAAGGGCATACTCCTGCACCTATTTTCTATGTTTCTATGTCCCTATGATGCCAAGTTAAAAAGTAATAAAATTGAACTGCAGATGCTGGTTTATACAGGCGCATTTAAGCTGACAGCCAGCCCATTTTCAGTAGCTGAGCACTACATCACTTTAGGTACAAGCAGCCCTGCTCGAGGGGAATCTGTTGCCAGTTTCTATGTGCCCGTGATGTTGCTGCAAGCAAGGCTTTCACCGTACCTGTATCAAAACCATAGTTGTGTAAATAACAATAAATTTAAATTTTGCAGACTGCATGGTCCCAACCAATAATTGGGAATTTTGGTTAGGAGCTTCCAAAGCCCAAATGATACAATCGCAGCCATCAATGTCCCTGACTCTCAGTCTGATGAAGGGTCTCGACCCAAAACGTCACCTATTATTTTTCTCCAAAGATGTTGCCTGACCCACTGAGTTACTCAGGCTTTTTGTGTCTATCGTCAATGGTTGAGATGAGCTTGCAGAAGATAGACAGCAAAACTACTAGAATGCACAGTAATGATTTTAACTGCAGGATACTAAGGGGTGCTCAATAATGAGGGATGGGAGATGCGACACTGGCCTCATCTTGAGTACAGAGTAAATTGGTTGTTGTTGGCAAAGCGTGGAGAGTTAGAAACATAGAAAATAGGTGCAGGAGTAAGCCATTCTGCTCTTCGAGCCTGCACCGCCATTCAATAGGATCATGGCTGATCATCCAACTCAGTATCCTGTACCTGCCTTCTCTCCATACCCACTGATCCCTTTAGCCACAAGGGCCATATCTAACTCCCTCTTAAATATAGCCAATGAACTGGCCTCAACTACCTTCTGTGGCAGAGAATTCCACAGATTCACCACTCTGTGTAAAAAATGTTTTTCTCACCTCGGTCCTAAAAGACTTCCCCCTTATCCTTAAACTATGACCCCTTGCTCTGGACTTCCCCAACATCGGGAATAATCTTCCTGCATCTAGCCTGTCCAACCCCTTAAGAATTTTGTTAGTTTCTATAAGATCCCCCCTCAATCTTCTAAATTCTAGCGAGTACAAGCCGAGTCTATCCAGTCTTTCTTCATATGAAAGTCCTGCCATCCCAGGAATCAGTCTGGTGCCAATGTGTAAAGCTTTCGAAATTGGAATGTGAACCAACCCTCACTCAGAAGC
The DNA here is from genome assembly GCF_010909765.2 of Amblyraja radiata. NCBI lineage: Eukaryota > Metazoa > Chordata > Chondrichthyes > Rajiformes > Rajidae > Amblyraja > Amblyraja radiata. The sequence continues at coordinate 7,693,843 of NC_045994.1, read as the reverse complement.
CCTTACCTTCAGCTGGCGTCATGATGGAGTCGTGCAGCAGCGTTGCAGTGCTTCCTGCAATACCTGCAGAATAAAAATGGAGACATCAGCAGGCCTGGGCCTCGCGTCATAAAAGCCTCGGGATTTCGACACACAACCCAACTCGCTCACCCTCTTCAGCAAGCGAGGTACAGAGTGACAAAGGACAGACATCTCACTCCCATCAAACGGACAACAGGCAATTTCAACAGCACATGCCTACAGCCAAGGCGCACTGCCGCAAGGTAAGACTTCTTTAGAGATTAAGCAGTCTTGGCATCAAGAAACAAGGCAAGGGAAGCAGGAAGACAAGAAGGAAGATGCTCCACATACACAGGGATCCAAATAATATGTGGCAGAGCAACAAAGGATTGCCTCTGGGACTCCATTCTCTTGCTGTGGAAAGAAAGTACGAGATGAAATTGTATCTTTGCTCATCATCGAATCCACTCCTGTCGGTTGGATGCTTCAAGACAGTGGTCAGACCAAAACGTCAGAGAAGACCAGCCAAGAGATACGAGGACCATGAGATGTACTGGCATGTGAAAATTATGCATTATCAATGTAACAGTTTACAATGTGATGATGTGGATTTCCTTTTTGTCTGATTAGGAAGGGATGTCATAGTAGCGGACGTTGTATTTAAATGTATCATGTGTTACCATTAGTCAGAAAGGTCAGAGGACACATGTTGTCGGGATGTAAAGGAATGGTTGACAAATAAACCAAAACGTTTTTGTTCAGTATCCTTGAAGTGTGTTTATTACATTCGGATCAAGGCGTGAATCTGACATTCCCATTCTCCTTGGAGTTTAGAAGAATAGTATCTCATTGAAATGGCCAAACCTACGACAGGAGCTAATAGATTGAAATGTTTCGAACCAGTCGCTCACAAAATAAGAGATCAGCCATTCAGGTCTGAGCTAAGTAATTGCTTCACCCTGAAGTTAAAGAAACTTCGGAATTCCGTCCCAAGCGAGCAATGGAGGATTTGTCGCTGTGCCTTCAACATAAAGATGAATACATTTTTGTACAATAAAGGAATCAAGGAATAGGAAGCAAGCATTAGGGGGACAGCAGCCTGGCTACAACAACCATGTATTAATGCCTGAATAATACCCAATGTAAAGAATAAAGCAAACAGCAGAAGAAATAGGCCATATGGTCTCGGTCATGCATGCCCTGCCAGGCAATGAGTGGTGCAGAGGTACAAGATCAGACATAATGTTGAATGACAGAGCTAGCAACTGGGACAAATCGTCTACACCTAATTCATAGAAACATAGAAATTAGGTGCAGGAGTAAGCCATTCGGCCCTTTGAGCCTGCACCGCCATTCAATATGACCATGGCTGATCATCCAACTCAGTATCCTGTACCTGCCTTCTCTCCATACCCCCTGATCCCTTTAGCCACAAGGGCCACATCTAACTCCCTCTTAAATATAGCCAATGAACTGGCCTCAACTACCTTCTGTGGCAGAGAATTCCAGAGATTCACCACTTTCCTATTCTTATTCCTATTTCATTCCTATTCTTGCGTACTTTTGCTCCAGCTTTAGATTAGTTCACCATCACGTGTACGGTGAATATTATCTAGTCATCATCACTTAGTCCATTTTGTGAGTTTGCTTCGTCCAACTTGCCTGCATTGTAATGGCACGCTTCAAATACTTGACTGTGTGAAGAGCTTTTGGTTTTCTCAGGGTGAAGAAGCGTTGCAATATAAATCAAAGCATTTCTTTGGTCGGTGCTTCAGACAGTTGGATGACGCTTACAACAGATAACTTAACTCATCCAAAGTGTCAGCAGGACAGCATGCAATCTCCACAGGTATATCAAAATATTTCACAATACACAGGAACAACTTGCCCATTCAATCCAGCCACACTAGACATGAACCACCTCTCTCCCTGTCGCACACCAACTCTGACAATTGTAACACAAACTATCCAGATCATTCATCCTAGACAGGACGTGTAACAATGAAAAGCAATGTTGGGTGAAAAAAAATAATTCTATCAATATTTTGATCTATTAACATTATTTCAGTCCTGTCTTTGTTTTTTATACATCACTAAACCTTTCAGCCACCCTTATATGTTATGGGAAATGGAGTAAAAAATAACTCGGAAGTAAAGAAACAAGGTACAAAGCCAAAATGGCCTTTGCCGAGTTGGTTATATGGGACTGCGCTCAACGTTGCTGCAGCTGGTGCACACAAAGACTTCTTCTTGATGGCTTCAAACCATCTGACTCCCTCCAGGGAGTTTTCAGCTGAGTTAGGTCTTTGCTCCACAAAGGCCAGGAGTTGGGAGCTTACCAACTGCCCCCTTGTCAGGAATTCTGAGTCAGGTCAGAGGTGTGGGACCCAACTCCCAGGCACATGTCAGGAGGCAACAGCCATCTCCCCGAATACTCACGCTGCACAGGAGAATACCCCAAGCCCCTATGCTTCAAGTTTGACTGCAGGGTCAGAAAAGTTAGGACATGGCAGAAAAGTCCAACTATGGTCAAAGATCAGCCCCCGACTTATTGATCAGTAGAGCCAGCACACTGCATATATCCTGCACCTATATGTTTAATGAACTAGTTCTTTGTTGGATCCAATGATTTGTGCTTCTCTGCTCTTTCAGACCCAAGGTGGTTCCCTCGATCATTTGCCAACTCTCTGGACTGTTAAAGTGCCATCAATATGAAATCTAATGGGAAGGGATCCATCAGGAGTCAATAGTCAACCTGACTAATCTGCCCCCATCTCCCTTTCCCATAATAATGAAGTATTGAGAGTCCTACACCATTCAATTGGAGCTAGGTCAGAACTTAAGACCCCCCCCCCCACTTGAACACTTGGCTCTGGGGCACAGCCCTCTTAATGGGGCAAGTTCAATAAATCTAGGCTTCACTGAGAAGATGAAAAAACCCATGAGACTCAAAAGACACAACCTCCGAGGGACCATAAACTTGGGGCTAGGTTAGAGCCCTCAGAACCTACAGAAAGGGGCAAGTTCAAGAAATTGAAGATTCACTCAGGAGAAGATGAAATCGCAACACAGCACGTCTAACAGAGAGAGACACACACAAAGTTAAATCATTTATCCCACTCAGAGGAACAACTAGCTAAAAGAGCAGACATTGCTATCCAACAGACAAGCATGCAACAGACAACTATTTTAGAGAAGCTTACAGTCGCCGGCTGATTTAAGTACAAGAGCTGAGCCAGGATTGCAGCAGATTGTTAGAGACAGAACTCATCGGACTTAATTGTCTAATACCGTTTGCCAAGTGACTATTGCCACCATGATTGATGGCGTCACTTAAAGTCCTTTTCATTTTCTCATAGCAGGCAAAGTACATAGCGTGGGCGGGGCCCGCACCGACCACCATCGCATTCAGTCCTCGCAGAGGCCGCCAGATGCCTTCTGTGTGGATCATCCTCAGGAGACCATCAAATACATTCTTGTACTGTGCGTTGGGATGGGGCTGTAAACTCTGCATGCGTGTCTGCGTAGAGGAAAAAAAAAGGCAAAATGAGAGGGTGCCTTGGGTTAGTTCACATGTTCACGTTATAGGACTAGAATTAGGCCATTCGGCCCATCGAGTCTACTCTGCCATTCAATCATGGCTGATCTCTGCCTCCTAATCCTATTTTCCTGCCTTCTCCCCATAACCTCTGACACCCATTCTAATCAAGAATTTGTCTATCTCTGCTTTAAACATATCCACTGACTTGGCCTCCACAGCCATCTGTGGCAATGAGTCCCACAGATTAACTATCCTCTGACTGAAGAAGTTCCTCCTCACCTCCTTTCTTAAACAGCACCCTATCACGGGTGTCAGCAGTCGCCTGTAAAGGTCGCGTAAGTGGGACAGGCCCTAAACACATAAAAGTGCTGGAGTAACTCAGCAACCCAAGCAGCATCTCACTAGAACATGGATAGGTGACGTATCGGGTCGAGACCCTTCTTCACACTCAGATTTTTCTTTGTTAATAAGCCAAGAGTGACTTTCAAATTTAAAATTGCCCCTACAGCAGAGTCTGCATCAGCAATGTCATTGGAAGGTTTCAAACAAAGCATTACGCTGCAAATTTGGAGAATCCTGCTCATTTAAAAAAAGAAGTAAAATGTTCTTCCTGGGTGGCTTAAAAAGGTCATAAAACGTTCAGGTTTACTATCGAGCTAACTACCATCACTGGGTTTTGGGTGGGAGAAGATAAAACTGGCTTCAACATGACTATTGAGGTTGAGGGTTGTAAACCTCGCCTTCTATGTTTTTCTGTGACTAATAGACGTGAGCAAACAACCTGTTAAACTATAACCAGGATTTTGCCATCTCGTGCACGGCATGAAAATTGCACGACAGGCATGTACGGAGTCTGGGGGTGGAATTATCACAGGCAAACACAGACACAATGAGTTCTGCTCCATTATATTCAAGAACATGGTGTCAACTGCAATTGACAAAGGGCACTGTCCAAACAAGCAGCAGATGAATAGCAAAGGCCCAGAGATAAACTGTGCACGCAAAATGGCTTGTACATCACCACACCCGAGTTAGGGGCATATTTTTGTGACTTGATGGCACTCCGCCCATGATGTGAATGCTAGCTCAGAGCTTTAACTTAGTTTCATTTAGAGATACAGCATAGAAACAGGCCCCATCGGCCCACCAAGTCCACGCTGATCATCAATCACCCATACACTAGTTCTATGTTATCCCACTTTTGCATCCTACACACTAGGGGCAATTTTACAGAAGCCAATATAACCTACTAACCTGCACGTCTTTGGAGTGTGGGAGGAAACGGGAGCATACAGTTTAGATGTCCAGCATGGAAACGGGGCCCTTGGCCTACTGAGTCCACGCTGACCAACAATCACCCACACACTAGTTCCATCCGACACATTAGCGACAATTTGCAGAAGACAATTAACCTACAAACCTGTACACCTTTGGCATGTTGGAGGAAACCGGCACACTCGGAGAAAACCCACATGGTCACAGGGAGAAAGTACAAATTCGGCTCAGATATCGCTCGTAGTCAGGATCGAACCTGGGTCTCTGGTGCAGCGAGGCAGCAACTCTACCGCAGCGCCATGATGTCACCATCCCAATCCCCCACTACATTTACCTGTAAAACTATTCTCCCAGCCACTTCCATCAATTCTCACAGATTTTACCACTCACCTACGCCAGCCAGGGGCAACAGTGGGCAATTAATCCACCAACCCGTACAGCTTTCAGATGTGCGAGAAAGCTGGAGCTCCTGGCAGAAAACCCCCCTGGTCAGAAGAATTACCTGCAAACTCCACATAGACAGCATCCAATATCAGGTTTGAATCCTGATCTCTGAAGCTCTGATTAACTCTGCTACCTGCACCATAACACAAGAGCTGCGGCATTCGCTAAGAGTCAGCCGTAAGGTTGTAGGTTTAGTATTTCGTATAGTTCAGAGATACCTCGTGGAAACGGGCCCTTCGGCCCACCAAATCCATCGATCACCCACTCCTACTACTTCTAGGAACCATACCTAACTAATGATCCTGTTAAAATAATCCTAACAGATCACTACCTTTGAAGCAAGCTGTATTTGCGTGCAAACATGAGCTGATGTTTATGATTAGCTCTCAGAACGAGCACAAGTCAATGTTGCCAATTCTGATGTGCAAGGCACAGCAAGAGCCAAACACCAGGGGGAGGGGGCCAGTGGGAGGGGAGCATCATTTCTATTTTAAGGTATTCCAAGGCATATCAAATGATTTTGAAATGTATTCAGAAGTAAGATGGAAAATGTTGCAACCATTTTGTGCATAGAGTTCCCACAACAAAATAACACAAAGGAATATACTAAACTATCGTTATAACGGACCATGGGTGGGGAGAAGGGGGAAATGGCCAATGGTCAGCTATAACCGAGTAGGGTATTATCATTGTATAAGCGGAAACAAACAACTCCATTTGCTGAAGCTAGACACAAAATGCCGGAGTAACTCAGGACTCTGGATAGAAGGAATGGGAAACGTTTCAGATCAAGACCCTTCCTCAGACAGTCAGACTCAAGAAGTGTCTGGTCTTCAGGTCTGAGGGAGGATCTCAACCCAAAACATCGCCCATTCCTTCTCTCCAGAGATGCTGCCTGCCCTGCTGAGTTACTCCAGCATTTTGTGTTTATCTTCGGTTTAAACCAGCATCTGCAGTTCCCTCCAACAAAACTCCATTTGCTGGTCGATAAACAAAAGGAAAAAGTGCTGGCATGACTCAGCAAGTGAATCATCCAGCCAGTTCTCTGTTGCTCATTTTAATGACATGCAAAACAGAAGCAGAGCGGATATCTGTTGGCAATAGTATTGCAGATGTTCTAGGGGTGCAAATTCAAATCCATTGGCTGCTTTCATGTCAATTAATTATGGACATTTGGAATTAAGTAGTTTGCTTCCCGATCACATTACTGATGCTATTGGATTGCTGCCAATCTGCTTGCTCAACAAGAATCAGGGATTAAATTGAATTGAATTGAATACATTTTATTACATACAAGGAATTTGCCTTGGTGCTTTGCCCGCAAGTAACAACACGATATACCGTGGACAATTAAAAATAAAACATTATAATTTAAACACGTGAAGAATTAAATAAAATACCAAAGCAAAAGGAGGATTTGGCTGTTGAGTAGAGCTGCTGTTTGTGGGGAAAAAAGCTGTTTTTATGTCTGACTGTGGCGGCTTTGACAGTCTAGAGTCGCCTTCCAGAGGGAAGTGCTTCAAAGAGTCTGTGGCCTATACATGACTTCACATGTACAGCAATCTGGTTAATTCTCAACTTCCCTCTAAACTAAAAGGTCCAGAAAGATACCCAGTTCGATACGAGATGGGTAATAACTTCTGGTCTGCCAGAGATACCCACATCCATGACGATTCAATGTTCTCCAGAGATGCTGCCTGCCCTGCTGAGTTACTCCAGCAATTTGTGTGTTTTCTGTTTTATCCGTTTTATTTATTGATGTGTGTATATATTTACACAATGGTATATGGACACACTGATCTGTTCTGTATTTATGTGTTCTATATTCTGTTGCGCTGAAGCAAAGCAAGAATTTCATTGTCCTATCTGGGACACATGACAATAAACTCTCTTGAATCTTGAAGTGCCATTCCTCCAGTTTGTGTCTTGTCTCTGTGTAAACTTGAAGGAAAAGGGAGCACCAGCCATTACCATGGTCCTGCGCTCCTGTCAGCTCTTCATATGGTGCCGAGTGGACAATGAAGGCAACACAGAGATGGATGAGTGGAACTTGTAGCACCCAGAGTCCCAGGTTGAATCTTGACATCAGGTGCCATGCGGAGTTCGACCTGTCGTAGAATTGGTTTCCTCAAGAGAGACACAAAGTGCTGGAGTAAAGGGCCTGTCCCACTTGCATGCGTCTGGCGCGACCAAACGTGGTCCCTTGAGGCGTACGGGCGCGCGGGGCCAGTCCCACTTCCAAGCGCGGAGGCTTATGGAGTTGTGCGGGGTTGGTCCCGACAACACGCGGGGCTCCGAAAATCCCGCACTGTCCGAAAATGTTATGCGCCAACGGCCTGTCGGCCTGCAGGCGCATTGAGGGCGTACGCAGCGCCTTGACGTCGTACGTCTAGCGCGTGGTGTTGTGCGATGACGTCACTGCCCGGCGTGGCGTTGCGTGATGACGTCACTGCCCCGCGTGGCGTTGCGTGATGACGTCACCGCCCGACGACCAAATTCAGTCGGCCCCCCTCCTGCCCAGCTGATTGGTAAGTATGACCAAGTAAGTATTGGCAAATTACATCACTCGCAAACTTAGCGCGAACTCCGTTTCCGTTTGGTCGCGCCAAACGCATGCAATCGCATGCAAGTGGGACAGGCACTTAACTCAGCAGGTCAGGCAGCATTCCTGGAGAACGTTGATAGGTGACGGTTCGGTTCGGGACCCTTCAGACTTTGGATACTCTGGTTTCCAACTGCAGATGATGGTTTACACTAGATAGACACAGCGCTGTTGCAACTCAGCGGGTCAGGTAGCATCTTTGGATAAAAAGGATGGGTGACTTTTCAGGTCAGAACACTTCTTCCGACTGAAGGAAGGGGGGGAGTAACTGGAGGTAGGAAAAGGCCGGCAACAGACGACCAAGAGAGGGTGGACCCCTTAATGGCCTATTGTTGACTCTTGGGAAAACAGGGCAGATCACTACCACTTCAGCCAAAGGGGAAAGTCTTTGGCTTCTTATTGAGAGCCCTGTACCTGCCAGCTCAGCACAAAGCAGCCACTGATTGCTTCCTTCTTGTAAAGCTACTTAGCAAACAATTATTTTTCTCGTCACCCAAGCAACTCATGATGACACTGCAAATTTTAAAACCAGGTGCACCACCCAAACGGAACTGAATTTAGCAACAGCCCCTGACAGATACCTACTTAGATTCCAGTAATTACTTAAAAGACAAGTGACTTGCATAAGTATTCCTACCGAGAAATCAGAGCGGTTTCAATGCAGGAAGCTTGGCCAGTCATTGTGTGTACAGAACATAACTACAGTTGAAAGTAGACAAAAATGCTGGAGAAACTCAGCGGGTGAGGCATAATTTATGGAGCAAAGGAAATAGGCAACGTTTCGTCCCGAAACATTGCCTATTTCCTTCGCTCCATAGATGCTGCCTCACCCGCTGAATTTCTCCAGCATTTTTGTCTACCTTCGATTTTCCAGCATCTGCAGTTCCTTCTTAAACATAACTGCTGTTGAAGCAGCTTTCACATAGGCACATGGGTATGCAGGGAATGGAGGGACATGGATTACATGCAGGCAAAGGAGATTAGTTTACCTTTGCATCATCTTCGGCACAGACATTGTGGCCCAAACAGCCTGTTCATGTGCTGTACTGATCTATAAAAAGTCAAAGTACTAGAGTAACTCAGCAGGTCTGGCAGCATCTCCAGGGAACATGGATCAGTGACATTTCAGGTCTGAACCTTCGAGTCTGACAAAGGGTCCTGAATAAAAATGTCACCTATCAATATTCTCCAGAGATGCTGCCTGACCTGCAGAGTTGCTCCAGCACATTGTGTCTTTGTTTTGTAAACATTGCATCTGTAGTTCCTCGTTTCTACATCTTACTGATGCACATGTTCTACATTTATATACCATTCACTATACAAAAAGGTCTCAGCCCGAACTTTCAAGTTGAAAGAGACACTACAGATAGATATAAAATGCTGGAGTAACTCAGCGGGTCAGGCAGCATCACAGGAGAAAAGGATGGGTGACTTTTCGAGCCGAGATTCTTCAGACACATCCGTTTTCTCCTTTCTCCAGGGACTTAGTTGGAAGGAAGGTCTCCACCCAAAACATCACCCCTCCTTTTTCTCCAGAGATGCTGCCTGGACCACTTAGTTACTCCAGAACTTTGTGCCTATCTTTGGTATAAAGCACCATCTGCAGTACTTTGTTTTTACATTTAGTTTAACCACCACGCTTGTTTGCATCTTTTATTTTTACAGAGAACGGCCTCACAATGAATCCCAGAAGCTGACATTACCTAGAACTGCTTGCCATTTACTATAGAACAAACTGTTGCAGCAAAGAGTCTGAGTGCACTGAGCATATAATTCATAGGTAAAATTATAGGTTGCTCAAGGCAGCAGCCTCAAACTGAAAGTCACCCTACAGTGCATTCAGAAAGTATTCAGACCCATTCACTTTTTCACCATTTTGTTACGTTATTGCCTTACTTTAAAATGGATTTAATTCTTCTTTTATCATCAATCGACACACAATACCCCAGAATGAAGAAGCAAAAACAGGTGTTTAGAAATTTTTGCAAAGTAATTAAAAATAAATAACTGAAATATCACATTTACATAAGTATTCAGACCCTTTGCTATGACACTCAAAATTGAGCTTCGGTTCATCCTGTTTCCACTGACCCCCCCCAGAACCAGAGGCACTGAACCAGACGGGACGCCGAACGAGTCGGCCAGAACGCATGGATACGTCCCCACGCCCGGGTGCTTGCTCGGTTCGGAAGAATCTCCAGGAGCCCGGGACAGTGGACTCCTGCGCCACATGGACTGGCTCGCTCAAGTCCAAGTGGGCCGGCTTCAAACGAGCCACGGACACAGTTTCGCGCCAGCCTCCCATGTCCAAATTAAATGTAGTAGGCCCATGCCGCAGCACGCGAAAGGAACCTTCATAGGGGCGCTGCAAGGAGTCACACCGAAGAAAGACGTGGGGGCAGCCCATCAGCAGCAGTGGCACATGGGAAGGGGCCATCCCATGACGCGGCGTTGGGACGGGATGACCATAATTAGACTGTCTCCAAAATCCCTCGGCATGGCCTCTTCTTCCCAGATATGGGAGCTGATGTTGAAAGTTTGTGACTTGGGTTTAATTTACACCAGCATGGAAACGGGATCTTTGGCCCACCAAGACCATGCCAACCCATCGATAACCCGTTTACACTAGTTTTATGTTATCCCATTTCTCATCTACTCCCTGCACACAAGGGGCAATTTTATAGGGGCCAATTAACCTGCAAACCCGCAGGTCTTTGTGATGTGGAAGGAGCCCGGAGCACCTGGAGGAAACCCACGCAGTCACATGAAGAATGTGGAAACGCAGCACAGACAGCACACGAGGTCAGGATCGAACCTGGATTGAATCTTGCTCTACCAGCCGCACCGTTGGGCCACCCTCTTCAACTGCTTCCTCCCAGTGACAAACAGCAGGTCCTTAAACTGCAATGCAAATTCCATCCATTTAGAGGCACAGTGGACACAATCGTCAATGAACATCAACTTCAAGTGAGAAATACAAGGAACAGCATCAGCAACCAAGAATTGTTGTGAGTTTACAATGTTACTTGACTCCATCAACTGGGATGGACTATGCCACCCTTTTCAAATTTGTCTGGCTACAGAAATATATATTGCATCAGCATCATTCAAAAATGGTCTCTGTGGTCATAATCAATTGGTCTATAACAGGGCAGCACAGTGGCACAGCTGCTGCCTCACAGAGACCCGGGTTCAATCCTGGCCACAAGTGCTAAATGTGTGGAGTTTGCACGTTCTCCTCATGACTGTGTGAGTTTTCTCTGGGTGCTCCGGTTTCCTCCCAATTCCTAAAGACATGCAGGTCTGTTGTGTGTAGGATCTAAAAATGGGATTACATAGAACTAGTGTGAACAGATGTGTGAACTGGTGTTCAGTGTGGACTCGGTGGGCTGTAGAGTCTGTTTCCATGCCGCATCTCAAAAAATACAATCTAAAAAAAAACAAGCAAACCTTCGTGAGACTAGCAGCAAGATAGGCTGCACATCACTCGGATACACGAATCTTGCTCACCAAAATGGCGCATCTCACCTCAAACGGTCTCCAGCAGGAGTAGATTTAATCCATAGAATAAAACGGAGACATTATTTTGTGTCCGGCACCAAACCAAAATTAGCCCAGATTCAAACATTGGCGTTTGCCTGTATGCATGCGGGACTGCCCTCCAAATTCAAAGTCACCTCATTCAATGAAGATCACAAGATAATTACAATGCTGAGGTCCCCTGGAGAATGGGCTTGAGAGGGATAGGTCAGTCATGATCGAATGGAGTAGTCTTAATTGGCCGAGTGGCCTAATTCTGCTCTTATAATTTATGATCTTATGATCAATTGAACCCAGCTGTACAACATCAATCTGTAACCGCTGCAGTCAGGATGAGACTCTCAAAAACACAGAGAACTTCCCTATCTCAGGCGGCAATTCTGCATGAAGGTAGAGATAACAAACAGCACCCTATCTTGGGTGGGTCACTGCCGGCCCAGCGTGCAGCCTGCAACACTGCTGGGGGTTACAACTCTAACGTGAAGCAACACGAGAGAAGAACATAATGTAGAAGCAATGAACTGCAGACGCTGGTTTACACAAAAACACAAAGTGTTGGATTAATTTAGTGGATCAGGCAGCCTCCCTTGAGAATGTGGATCAGTGACGTTTTGAGCTACGCCCCGTATTCAGACTAAGTTGGGAGGTGGGGGGGGAAGAATGCTGGAAGAGAGGAGGGGCAGGACAAAGTGTGCCTGGTAATTGGTGAACACAGGTGAGAGAGGGGGGGGGGGGGTTGATAGACAGATGCTTGGACGAAGACCAGAGATGAAAAAACAGATGGTGCAAGACAATAGACAATAGGTGCAGGAGTAGGTCATTCGGCCCTTCGAGCCAGCACCGCCATTCAATGTGATCATGGCTGATCATCCCCAATCTTCTGATTCAATTCCTGCCTTCTCCCCATATCCCCTGACTCCGTTATTTTTAAGAGCCCTATCTAGCTCTCTCTTGAAAGCATCCAGAGAACCCACCTCCACGGTAGAGAATTCCTCAGACTCACCACTCACTCTCTGTGAGAAAAACATAGAAACATAGAAAATAGGTGCAGGAGTAGGCCATTCGGCCCTTCGAGCCTGCACCGCCATTCAATATGATCATGGCTGATCATCCAACTCAGTATCCTGTACCTGCCTTCTCTCCATACCCCCTGATCCCTTTAGCCACAAGGGCCACATCTAACTCCCTCTTAAAAATAGCCAATGAACTGGCCTCAACTACCTTCTGTGGCAGAGAATTCCAGAGACTCACCACTCTCTGTGTGAAAAGTGTTTCCTCGTCTCCGTTCTAAATGGCTTACTCCTTATTCTTAAACTGTGGCCCCTGGTTCTGGCAAAAGGATTGAAGAGCTGTGAACTGAACAGCAACTGAAACGCAACACAGCATGCTCTTTTATCGAACATTATCACAGGCTTACGGTACCTAGGACTGTTGGCGTGGTGCTGTTTGCAGCATCTCATCCAGTTACAGGATACTCCAGAGATATCCACCTGTCTCCACTCCTTAGTTTAGTTTAGAGATATAGCGTGGAAACAGGCCCTTCGGCCCACCAAGTCCACACCGACCACTGATCATCCGCACACTAGTTCCATGCTATCGCAACCTGCACACTAGGGGCAATTTACCTCAGAGAAGCCAAGTAACCCACAAACCTGCATGTCTTTGGAATATGGTAGCAAGCCGGAGCATCCAGACAAAACCCATGCAGCACAGGAGAACATACAAACTCGGTATAGACGGTCAGGATCGAACCCGGGTCTCTGGCGTTGTGAAGCAGATGCTCTACCGCTGAGCTACTGTGCCGCACCTACAGTCTACATTTCAATACCATCCTTTTTAGCCACCTCAGAAGGCACAAAACCAGAGTAGAAACCATTCAATAAGTTGTAGAATTATCCCAAAGTGTTCTCCATAGCTACGAGTTGCAATACATCAGGCATTTACATCTTTAGACAAAGCTATGCTGGAGCAGTTCTAAAACCACATTATAATGATAGTGCCTACAGAAAGAACAGGTTGGAGTACTTGTTACAGTAGTCTCATTGCCCCAAGTACACAACTGTAGGTTTGAGCTGATATTACAGTCTCCAGATATATCCTTGAGCAGGGCCACAGTTATTATCCAGCAAATAAAAAGTGCTGAAGCACTCAGAGGATCAGGCAGTATCTTTGGAGAACTTGGAGAGATGAGTTTCAGAACAGGACATTTCTTCAGAATGAAGAGTCCAGATCCGAAACAACATCTATTTATGATCTCCAGAGATGCTGCCTGACCCGCTCAGTACTCCAGCACATTGTGTCTTTTTTTTTGTAAACCAGCATTTGCAGTTCCTTGCTTCTACTTATAATCCAGCAATCCCTCATTCTTCAGTGCAACAGGTATACATAGACAGTTTGAACAGTCACTTCCCATTATGATCTACTACCAAGGTATTAAACTTCCAGGTGATTAGGGTCCCAGTTTTCTCTGTAACAATCCCTCCAGTCCCAGTCTAGGCTGTACAGCTACAGGCGGGTGTTTCCCTGACTGCCTAATGCTTCTGCCCCATAAACACTGTTACTACGCAGAGACCAGTGCCCTGTCTGTACAGGCACATGTCCGACGACCAATGCTGTCCCTGTCACCCAATCGCACACACTCATCACCCACCTCCAGTGTCCACCATGAGCACCCACCCACAACGGCCACCGTCCCAGCTCCCACTCTAATGGCCCCTGCACCACCCTCATTCATTACCCCAGCACCAACTCTCACCACCCACACCTACAGCACCCACTGTCACTACATCTGCACCCTCCATCCCCAGCACCCAACTGCCATTGCCCCAGCACCCACTGTCTTTGCCCACACCCCCATCACCCACTGTCACCAGCACCCATCGTCATTGCCCCAGCACCCATCATCTTTATCCACCTACCCTGCGCCCACTGTCACCCCCCAGTACCCACTTTCACCACCCATACACACACTGCCATCGATCACACCCCCAGCATCCACCAACGCCACCCATACCCCAGCATCCACTGTCATCGTCCAGCACCCACTGTCACCACCCATACCCCAGCATCCACTGTCATCGTCCAGCACCCATGTCACCACCCCAGCACCCACTGTTTTCACCCACACGCACAGCACCCACTGACACTATCCATGCCCCAGCACCCACTGACACACACAGCACCTACGGACACCATCCACACACACACACAACACCCACTGACACCCACAGCACCCACTGACACACACAGCACCCACCGACACACACAGCACCCACACCATCTACTGACACACACAGCACCCACTGACACACACAGCACCCACCGACACACACACAGCACCCACCGACACACACACAGCACCCACACACACACACAACACCCACTGACACACACAGCACCCACACCATCCACTGACACACACAGCACCCACTGACACACACAGCACCCACACCATCCACTGACACACACAGCACCCACTGACACACACAGCACCCACTCACACAGCACCCACCCACTGACAGACACACAGCACCCACTGTCAAGGTCCCTCACCCATGTCACCGACCCAGCACCTATGTATTCTCCCACACCCACCCCCCAGCACCCACTGACACACACAACACACACTCACCCACCCTCATCACCCTCCCGTGCCCACAGCCCCACGCCGGGCTAGACGGTGTGAGCCGCTCACCTTCACCGAGTCGATGGGGTACATGAGCGAGTGCTCCAGGATACCGGCCACTGAGCCCGCCAGCATGTGCGCCCTGACCGAAGCGCTCTCGGGGAGCGACTCGTAGACGTCGCCGGACGCGGACAGGGACTCGGGCCCGGCGGCCTGCACCTCACCCCGGGGCTCCGTGAGCAGGTGAGGGGGGCGGCCGAGACCGCGCTGGGAGCCGGCACAGCCCACCTCCATGAGGGGAGAGCGGGGAGACGGAGAGACGGGGAGCGGGGAGACGGGGAGCGGGGCGAGGGCGGCGTCGATGAGGGAGCAGCCCGCTTGCCGGCGCCCAGCGCCCGCCTTATAGACCAAGGCCCGCCCCCTGACGCACACCCGCCGCCCGGCGTGACAGACGCACCCTGACGTCCCCACGTCACAACAATGATGGACAGCCGCGCTCACCAATCACCCCCTGGCTGGAGGGCGGGATCTACACAAACCCTGTCTGCGATTGGACGACCATCGACACGCCCCCACCCACCCTCCACCAATAGAAATCCCACGATTGACCTCAAACCCGAATGGCTGCCCCCTCTATCAATCAGGACCATCCCTTGCTGCTGAGTGGTCGGTGGCAGCAAAGGTCCCGCCCCTCCCGCCCCACTGCTTGGACATGGACAGAAGTTACCTAAACTTCATGGGATAGTCAAGAGTGTTTTATTGTCTACATGCCCCAGACTGAACAATCAAATTCTTACTCGCAGCAGCACAACAGAATATGCAAACATAGTAGACTGTAAACAATATAATAAACCAGAGAGAAAAAAAAAGTTCAGTGTGTGTATGTAATTGTAATTAATTTAATAGCCAAGTGTGTATATAACACTAAATAACACTAAAAATAATATTGCAAACGATTTTGCAGTCCAAACGTGCCCGGAGCAACAGATGCACTTGCACCGTTACTGAAAGAGCAGATTTATGCATTGGGGTTATTTCATGTCTCGGAGTTAGTGTGGGTGGAATTTTTGGGGAAGTTCCCACGTTTCATTGATCCACTTTCAGATATTAATTATCTGAGTTGAGGTGAGACGCATTCAGCAAGGGGGGGGGGGGGCAATTACTTCAAGCAACAAGCAGTCCCAAACGTACATTTCCAACTGCGAATGTCAGTCCAACCTTCGGGCGTAACCAGCTCTCGGCACGAAAATGGACATTGAGATAAGAAGGGTTTCGGCCCGAAACGTCGCCTATTTCCTTCGCTCCATAGATGCTGCTGCACCCGCTGAGTTTCCCCAGCAATTCTGTGTACCATTGAGATAAGAAGGACGGTTTCATGCAACTGAACAGGTGGCTGAATGGGCGTTCAGATAGGAATAGGCGAGTGTGCAAACCACTCTGGGAGAAGTTGGAGCTGCCGTACGTTGCAGGGTCATCTCAATGAGGCAATTGAGGGGGACACAAATGCGCATGGACTACGGGAGTCCATCTGCTCAGCAACCAACGCCTGCTTCCACTTTGAGCTTCTCATCCTTGTTTTTGCATTCCTCTTTTTTTTTGCTCTCACTATTTGTCCAGGCCTTCTCGGAACTGAATGAGCCTTGTATGCTTTTGATTTTAAATCGTTCTGTTGGAAGTGGCTGTACAAATTCCATAGACCCTAAAGCTCTGGTACAGCTTTCGATGTCGAGGTTTTCCATCGCCTCTAGCTCTAAACATATTTCTTTGGAAAGGACTCCATGCCCCCACTGACGACCCATCTCCAACATTCCGCCTCATCATCCTCCTCCTCCTAGACACCCCTTTTGCCGGCCTTCTACCCTCTCTTGACTAATAACATGTCATTGGCCATCTCAAATCAAAGGTATGGCCATTGACACGTGTCCAGTTATGCACTTTTTTGTAGGATGCAATGAACACTCGTTGTTCCAAAAATATCCTGACACCACTCTCGAACTCATTGCCTGCTACATCGACGACTGCATTGGAGCTGCCTCCAGCGCTCGTGCAAAACTCTTAATTTCATCAACCTCACTGCCAACTATTCTGCCCTTAAATTCACCTGGATCATCTCTGACACATTTCTCCTCTTTCTTGAGTTCACTGTCTCCATCTCAAGAGACAAACTATCCACTGAAATCAACTACTAGTCTACACCACCCACCCTGTCCCTTATATGTACCCCCATCCCTTGCTGAAAGCTTATTTTCCCTTCCCCCTGTCTCCCCTGTGCCCCACCTGGCCTCGCACTATTTTCTTCCCTTCCCCAATTTCATCCACCTATATTCCTTCCTCTGTCTTCACAATGCACACATCTTCTATCCTTATCTTGCTCCTTGTATCTTCATCTTTGGCCTTTGTCCACTCATCTCCCTATCGAAACCATCCCTCACTCATATCCACTATCACTCACCAGGTTTTGTCCTGCCCCTCCTCTCTTCCAACTTTCTCCTCCCCTCCACCTCACCTCCTCCTCATCACCATAATTCTGAAAAAGGGTCCCGACCCAAAGCATCACCTATCTATGTTGTCCAGAGATACTGCCTGACCTGCTGAATTTCTTAAGCACTTTGTATCTTTTTTCTTCCAATAAGGTAGTACTGCTACAATGCAATAGTTATAGTCTTAAGACACCTCGTGTTATGGAAAATTATTCAAATTATTCTTTGACAAACAGTAGGGTCCCTGCACTGATCTCTGTGGTACACTGCTGATCACAGGCTTCCAATCACAACAGCAATCCTTTGTCCCCTATTACCAAGCCAAGATGTGACCCAATGAGCTACTATCTACCTCACTGGAGATCCTTGGACTATCTTTGATAGGACTATACCGGACTTTATCTTGCACTAAATGTTATTCCCTTTATCATATATCTGTACACTGTGGATGACTTGATTGTAATCATGTATTGTCATTCCACTGAATGGTTAGCACGCAACAAAATTGTTCACTGCACCTCAGTACAAGTGACAATGAACTAAACTAACTAACTAACTAACTTGGGGAGTATTCCACGGTGCCAAATTACCTTAGGGAAAGGTCTTAATTACTATAATTCAGAGTACTGATTACATGATCCCTCGCTGAACATGTTCTACTGTAATTTAAAGTCCCTGCCTTTACTCTCACCTTGGTGAAAGTAGTAAGGACTCACCAAGTGTTTTTTCCAGGTTTGCTGGGTTTTATTTTCCCAATGGTGACATTGTCTCTTCACCCGGTCTGCTTGAGGTGGGTACACTCTTTAGTTATGCCCTAGTCTATTTCCTGCTGCTTTCCTGCTGCTTTCTCCCAAGTCAGGTCATAAGGGCATGGTCATAAGGGCACCTGCGGCTGGGACAGATTGCCTCTCCACTGCAGTACTGAAGTGTGGGGCACCTGCCTGACGAGCCAGTCATTAATCTTGGAGCAAAACACAAAGTGCTTTTTAAAAATATTTAAAAGACATTTCGACAAGTACAAGGATAGGAAAGGCTCAGAGCCATAGTCATAGAGCCCTACAGCGTGGAAACAGGCCCTTTATCCCAACCTTTCCACACCGAGCAACATGTCCCATCTACACTAGTCCCACCTACCTGCATTTGGCCAACATCCCTCTAAACCTTTCTTATTCATGAAGCCTGTCTAATTGTTCCTTAAACATTCCAAATGTACCTGCCTCAACTAACTCCTCTGTCAGCTCGTTCCATAGACCCACCATCCTGTGCGTAAAAAAGTACCTACTCGAGTTCCGATTAAATCTTTCCCCCTCACCTTAAAGTTAAGTCTTCTGGTTCTCAAGTCCCCTACTCTAGGCAAGACTCTGTACATTTACCTGATCTATTCCTCTCATGATTTTGTACCCTCTATAATATCACCCTTCATTTTCCTGCCCTCCAAGGAAAGAAAGTCCAAGCCTGCTCAACCTCTCCCTATAGCTAAGGCCTGACAACCTCATAAATATTCTCTGCCCCCTTTCCAACTTGACAATATCTTTCCAATGACACGGTGACCAAAACATGTTTATATGGATATGGGCCAAACACAGAAGGTGGAACAAGTGTAGGTGGGACATCTTGGTTGGTAAGGGCAAGTTCAGCCGACGGGTCTGTTTCCGTGCTGTATGACTCCATGACTCTATGCTGGAGGAATTCAGTGAATAAGGCAGAATCTGTGGACTGAATGGGTAGTCTGAAGAAGGGGCTTGTCCCAAAACGTCACTTGCCCATTCCTTCCCAGATGCAAGAACCAAGGAACTGCAGATGTTGGTTTACAAAAAGGGCACAAACTGCTGAAGTAACTCAATGAGTTAGGCAGCATCTATGGAGAACACGGGAAGGTGATGTTTCGGGTTGGGACCCTTCTTTAGATATCTTTAGAAGCAGGGACCAGACTCGATATTCACCTACCCACATTCTCCAGAGATGCTGCGTGACCCGGTGACTTACTCCAGCACTTTGTCCATCTCAGATGCTGCCTGACTCACTAAGTCCCTCCAGCACTTTACATTTTGCTCAAGATTCCTGAGATTCCTGCTCAAGATTTCTGCATCTGCAGTTCCATCCGTCGGCAGTAATGAATCCACTTAGGCCCCATCCTACATTGCGGCGATACCTGCCCTATACCCCGACAATCCATCACCCCGATCTGCCATCACGCTTTTCACAGCTGCCCCAGCTTCAACACAAAATAAAAAAAGCAAGTTGCAGTTGCTGGAAATGTGATATAACAAAGAGTGCAGCATACACTCAGCAGGCCAGGAATCAACTGTGGAACGAGAAACAGTTAACGTTTCAGGTCTATGAACCTTTGAACTAGGAAAGAGAAAAAGCAAGTTAATACCAAGCAGGTTGACTCTGCTTTTAGAAATATAGAAACATAGAAAATAGGTGCAGGAGGAGGCCATTCGGCCCTTCGAGCCAGCACCGCCATTCATTGTGATCATGGCTGATCGTGCCCTATCAATAACCCGTGCATGCCTTCTCCCCATATCCCTTGACTCCACTAGCCCCTAGAGCTCTATCTAACCCTCTCTTAAATCCATCCAGTGACTTGGCCTCCACTGCCCTCTGTGGCAGGGAATTCCATAAATTCACAACTCTCTGGGTGAAAACGTTTTTTCTCATCTCATTCTTAAATGACCTCCCCTTTGGTCTTTTTTCTTTCTCTAAGGACACAGTCTGACTGCAGAGTGTTTTTCAGGCCCTCCGCTTGCTGATCATGGTTGGTGTTGTTCAGATTCCCACACTTGGAATCACTCTTTAATCCTTCCCCCCTCTCTGAGCTATGGTATGTCGTTGCATCTGATGATCTCTCTGCTCCCAGACGTTCAACGATGAATGAATACCTGACAATTACTGCTTTGTTCTCACACAAGTCAAAAAGTAAAGACATGGCTTTCTATGGCACCATTTATATCAAACCGTGGACCTTTGGATGGCCAGTAATGGCTGTTGTAATTAGCATAGATAGCTACCAACATTCTGTGATTCCACAGTCACCATTGTCATCGTGCCCACAATCTTCTTTGTGGAATAAATGATGGACAGGGATAACATCCCTCCAACACCAAGCCACTCCGAAGCTAAAGACAACCTCGACTACATCACACAGCCAATATCCCAGTCCAGTCCATCCCCCACCATGAAGAACAAGTCGTAGAGGTTGTCTGTAATCTGAAGATGAGCAAAGTCATGAGAGCAGCTGGTATCTGTTCTGAAGGCAAAAACCTGGCAGAGAGGAACTTTGGTCACAAGTGGGAAAACCAAGGGAGGCACAGTGAGTAGAGTTGCTGCCTAACAGCGCCGGTGTCCCGGGTTCAGCCCTGACCATATCTGTCCAGAGTTTGTACATTCTCCATGTGATCGCGTGGGTTTCCTCCTGGTGCTCTGGTTTCCTCCCAAACTCCAAAGACATGCAGGTCCCACCATATTTAGCCTCTCATTATTACTGAATTGTTTTGTTGTTGGTTGTGACAGGTTTTAAAGAGTACTATGTTCACATATCTGTTGTGCTGCTGAAAGTAAGAATTTCATTGTTTTGTTTCAGGACAATAAAACTTTCTTGACCTCTTTCTTGACTTGGACCCTCCAGTCCCAGCAATGCCCTTGTGAATCCTTTCCGCACCCTCTCCATCTCTGTGCCATGCTTCCGTTCCTCCCCTGTGTTATCAGACTTCTGAACGTCCCTTCCGTAAACTAGGGTATAGACCGATTCTCCTCTCCCCCATTGTGAACATTGGACTTTGTCTATGGAACTGTTGCACCACAATGCTGAGAACAAATAGTGATCGGCCTGGAGAGAGTGGATGTGGAGAGGATGGTTCTAGTGGGAGAGTCTAGGACCAGAGGGCACATCCTCAGAATAAAAGGACGTACCTTAGGGTGGTGAATCTGTGGAATTCATTGCCTCAGATGACTGTGAAGGCCAAGTCAATGGATATTTTTAAGGCAGAGAATAACAGATTCTGGATATAAGGTTACGGGGAAAAGGCAGGAGAATGGGGTTGAGAGGGAAAGATAGATCAGCCATGATTGAATGGTGGAGTAGAATCGATGGGCCGAATGGCCTAATTCTGCTCCGATGACTTATGGACGTATGGAACTAAATTCTGAACTTTTCCCTTAATTCTACCTATTGTAATTGAGTTAGACTTGATTGTATTTATGTATAGTATTATCTGAGTTGATTGGATAGTGTGCAAAATAAAGCTTTTCACTGTTCCTCAGTGCACGTGATAATAATAAACCTAAACTTACGCTTGAATCGTAATAAACAAGATTTCTTGTGCTGGAACCTCTGGTTTGGGACTTAAACAAGCTCAAAGAAAATAATGCCACATCCCACGAACGTGAGCATCCGTTCCCCACGACCGCACAACACGGTATGTTCCGATGGAGAAACTTGAGCCCCTTCACCAGAGGTGCCGCTGATTCCACAAACTCTTAACTGCGGAAAACCTCCTCCACATCCCCCGCAGAGTCAACCTGCGAGAGAGAGTCACTGAAGAAGGGTCTCGACCCGAAACTTCACCCATCCCTTCTCTCCAGAGAAGCTGCCTGTGTTACTCCAGCATTTTGTGTCCACCTTTGATTTAAACCAGCACCAGCAGTTATTTCTGACAGAGAGAGTCACTCATAATTTTCTGGCTCCGCTGCGGAGAAGGCTTGTATTCACTGGAGTTTAGAAGGATGAGGGGGTTCTTATAGAAACATATAAAATTATAAAAGGACTGGACAAACTAGATGCAGGAAAAATGTTCCCAATGTTGGGCAAGTCCAGAACCAGGGGCCACAGTCTTAGAATAAAGGGGAGGCCATTTAAGACTGAGGTGAGAAAATAATTTTTCAACCAGAGAGTTGTGAATTTATGGAATTCCCTGACACACTGGATGGATTTAAGAGAGAGTTAGATAGAGCTCTAGGGGCTAGTGGAATCAAGGGATATGGGGAGAAGGCAGGCACGGGTTATTGATTGGGGACGATCAGCCATGGTCACAATGAATGGCGGTGCTGGCTCGAGGGGCCGAATGGCCTCCTCCTGCACCTATTTTCTATGTTTCTAAGTTTCAATGTAAGAAGCTGACCGAAGATGTTGGCAGACGCTGCAAGTCACCTCCGTGCTGACTCAGCCCAACGCGCTCCCCATATCAGCAATGTTGGGCCTCTAGCAGGTGTTGCCTGCGTTATCATGGGCTGTCTGGCCGGCAACCGATTATCAAATATCAACAAACTGCATCACAGATAATGGACTGCACTCAACCTCCTCCCTGTGGCTCGAAGACAGGCTGGAACACATTCAAGCACAAAGGAACCCTTAGTTCTTGAAATAAAAGAGAAAAAGTATAAAGGAGAATTGCATTTGTGCAGAACACTTCAATTGCAGTATGTCTCTTTTCACTCCATGGCCAACGAAGTACTTAACTTGGTTTAGTTTAGTTTAGTTTAGTTTAGTTTAGAGATACAGCGCGGAAACAAGCCCCGTCAGAGTTTGTATGTTCTCCCCATGGCTGCATGGGTTTTCTCTGCTCGCTCCTTAGTTTAGAGATACAGCGCAGAAACAGGCCCTTCGGCCCATCGAGTCTGCGCCGAACAGCGATCTCCATACACTATCCTACACACCAGGGACAAATTACTATTTTTTAAAACTGAAACTAATTAACTTACAAACCTGTACGTCTTTGGCATATGGGAGGTAACAGGAGAACCCGGAGCAAATCCAGGCAGTCACAGGAAGAGCGTACAAACCCGGTACAGACAGCACCCGAGATCAGGATCGAGCCTGGGTCTCTCGTACTGCAAGGCAGCAACTACCGCTGTGCCACCGTGCCGCCCCTGAAGTCTAGTTGCTGTGACAATGCACAAGGTGTACAGTTTGCACACAATAGTGGCAGGCTAATTATTTGAGAGATGTAACAATATGAACAGAAGCCAAATCCATTGAAATTGTGGTAGCTCTTATCTTACCCCCAACTGCCCTGTGCTGATCCCACATTCCATGTTTCCATTTTTAGAGAGGAACCTTGATCCAGCCGGCAGTAGGGCAAAATGTGTGCAGAGTCACGAAGTACACAGTAGAAACAGACTCTTCGGCCCAACTCATCCATACTAACCAAGGTGGACCTGAGCTAGTCCCATTTGCCATTTGTTAGATCCATACCCCTCTAAAGTTTTCTTATCCATGTACCTGTCCAAACTGTCTTTTTAACATTGTAATTGTACCACTTCCTCTGTCAGCTTGTTCCACATAGCCACCATTCTCTGTGTGAAAACGTTCCCTCTCACATACCCTTTTAATCTTGCCCCTTTCACCCGAAACTTATTCCCTTCAGTTGGGGAAAAGACTGTGACCATTCACCTTATCTATATGTTTAAGAATAACTGCAGATGCTGGAAAAATCGAAGGTATACAAAAATGCTGGAGAAACTCAACGGGTGAGGCAGCATCTGTGGAGCGAAGGAATAGGTGACTTTTCGGGTCGAGACACTTCTTCAGACTGATCTATACCTTATCTATCACCTTATCTATATCTATACCTGATCTTCACCTTACCTATATCTCTCAAGATCCCATACATTTACTGTCTAAATGGCGTCAAGTTGGGAAAAGGGGAAGTACAATGGGATCTGGGGGTCCTTGTTCATCAGTCTATGAAAGTAAGCATGCAGGTACAGCAGGCAGTGAAGAAAGCGAATGGCATGTTGGCCTTTATAACAAGAGGAATTGAATATAGGTGCAAAGAGGTCCTTCTGCTGTTGTACAGGGCCCTAGTGAGACCACACCTGGGGTATTGTGTGCAGTTTTGGTCCCCTAATTTGAGGAAGGACATTCTTGTTATTGAGGGAGTGCAGCATAGGTTTACAAGGTTAATTCCCGGGATGGCGGGACTGTCATATGCTGAGAGAATGGAGCAGCTGGGCTTGAACACTCTGGAGTTTAGAAGGATGAGAGGATATCTCATTGATACATATAAGATTGTTAAGGGCTTGGACACGCTAGAGGCAGGAAACATGTTCCCGATGTTGGGGGAATCCAGAACCAGGGCCCACAGTTTAAGAATAAGGAGTAAGCCATTTAGAATAGAGACGAGGGGACACTTTTTCTCACAAAGAGTGGTGAGTCTATGGAATTCTCTGCCTCAGAGGGCGATGGAGGCAGGTTCTCTGGATGCTTTCAAGAGAGAGCTAGATAGGGCTCTTAAAAATAGCGGAGCCAGGGGATATGGGGAGAAGGCAGGAACGGGGTACTGATTGGGGATGATCAGCCATGATCACATTGAATGGCGGTGCTGGCTCGAAGGGCCGAATGGCCTACCCCTGCACCTATTGTCTATTGTCTATAAACTTCAAGAAGGCCAGCCCTCAATTTTCAATGCCCCAGAGAAAAAAGTCTATAACTATGAACTTATCCTTCCAATAGCTGGGTGACTAAAAGTGAACACAATACATTAAAAAAAAACAATTTCCGTACTCAGTGCCTTCACTGATGTAAGCATGACAAATCATTTTTTTTCTGTGTCATGACTGGTCAGGTTGTTGCCAGTGGTTCCAATTTCCACATGACTGTTCAGTGTCAGTGTGGAATTTATGTGACATTGCTCAACCAATAAAAGTTCCCAAAGTTCTTGACAGAAGCAATATTGAACAATAAGAAACAAATAGAGCAATATGCCTTATAGCACCAGAGACCCGGGTTCGATCCTGACTATGGGTGCTTGTTTGTACGGAGTTTGTACGTTCTCACCGTGACACGCGTGGGTTTTCACCGAGATCTTTGGTTTCCTCCCACACTCCAAAGGCATTCAGGTTTGCAGATTAATTGGCTTGGTATCAATGTAAAACTGTCCCTAGTATGTGTAGGGTGGTGTTAATGTACAGGGATCGTTGGTTGGCGCGGACCCGGTGGGCCGAAGGGCCTGTTTCTGCGCTGCATCTCTAAACTCTAACCAAATAAACATCGACCTACATAGAGAGATGTCTGAAGCATCTCAAACGAAAACTGTCAGTCTAAATATTTGTGGATGAGTGTCGGAACTCAAACTATCCATCTCTGCGTGCCAAGTTGCTAAGTTGTGGAATTCTCGCTCCCCTCTTCAAAAAGTCACGAGTCAAATATATTTTGTCATTGGATGTTGAATGTTGCTTGTTTACTCTCCTGTGTACCAGGGACTGGGGCTGGTAGCATTGGGTATGAATTGTGGTATATCATGTAAGGAATGGTGACATACAGCACAGAAAGGCCATTTGGAATGGAGACATGGAGTGAGTATAGGTCCAGTGCCGTCAAACACTCATCATAAGCCGATGTTCCCTGGGATCATTCTCGTAAACCTCCTCTGGACCCTCTCCATAGCCAGCACATCCTTCCTCAGATACATGATATCCCTCAGATATCTGCCTTCCCAAAGTTGCTCACAATACTCCAAATGCAGTCTGACCAGTGCCTTATAAATTAGTTTCAAGATTACACCCTTGTTTTTATGTTCTAGTCCTCTCGAAATTATTGCTAACATTGCATTTGTCTTTCTTACTACCGATTCAACTTGCAAATTAAAGTAGAGAAGTTAGGCCGGATGGCTAAACGTTTTACTGGAAAGGGAGAGGTTTTAAGGTGGGGAGAGGCAGGGAGGGTTCGGGAGAGAATGCCAGAGCATAAGACCTGAAGGCACATCCGCCATTGGTGAAGTGAATGAGGTGGGGTTGGTCACAGGTGGATCTACAGTTGGAACTGGAAGATCCACAAGGGAGGGGAGAGTTATGTTATACAGGGAGGAAGTGGTGAAGGAAGAAGGGGGAGATTGCAGCGGTGGGATTCGGGAGCTCGCTCCTGAGGGAGTGCTGGAAGGAGTGGGATCCTGACCTCTGACCTTACGTTAGGGCACCTCAAGAGGAAGCTCAAACACCCCCCCCCCCCCGGCCCCCCCATCCCACCAGAAACTAGCTCTGCCTAAGCCCAGCCCTGCAAATGGTGGTCAAGGGGAGAGTTGATAGAAGTACATAAAATGTTGAGAGGCATAGGGTGATTTCACGAAAGGTCACTGGAGCGTAAATCCCCACTCACGTGACCGAAAATTTTAACTGGGGGACAAGCGTCACTTCCGGTACATGTTAGTGAATGGGAAAACACGCACTTTCACACCCGTTAAAAACATCGAAAACGGCCAGTTTTTGAGCTGCAATTAACGGAGCCAGTCGGGGTGACCGTGAGGAACAGCTACCTAAATTTACAGTCCAAAAAAAAGATAGAAACTG
This sequence comes from Amblyraja radiata, assembly GCF_010909765.2. Classification (NCBI taxonomy): domain Eukaryota; kingdom Metazoa; phylum Chordata; class Chondrichthyes; order Rajiformes; family Rajidae; genus Amblyraja; species Amblyraja radiata. Next base: position 7,667,048 of record NC_045994.1, on the reverse strand, counting down.
AGGTAAATACAAGAGCGAGCTGAAGGTGTAAAAAAGGCGGAAGTGCTAGCGGACTTTTTTCTTGGAGATTTAAAGATCCAAAATATCGGGAATTATCGCGTTTGCTCGCTGCATTTCATCCAAAGTGGCATTATTGACTTTGTTATCTTTATTCATTTGTTATATGAAAAGTATTAAAAGTTAGAAACCCGTCAGTAAAATTGCAAAATCGCCCATGGTTCTCAGGTGGGTTTTAACATGCAAAATGAACACGCTTCTGAAGCTCCATTTACCATTTAAATAATCGTAAGCTTGCATCTCAGTAAAATTTATTTCAAAACGCATTGATAGTTTACGATTATTTAAATGGTAAATGGAGCTTCAGAAGCATTTTCATTTTGCATGTTAAAACCCACCTGAGAACCATGGGCGATTTTGCAATTTTACTGACGGGTTTCTAACTTTTAATACTTTTCATATAACAAATGAATAAAGATAACAAAGTCAATAATGCCACAAAGTCAATAGTGGTCACCCCGACTGGCTCCGTTAATTGCAGCTCAAAAACTGGCCGTTTTCGATGTTTTTAACGGGTGTGAAAGTGCGTGTTTTCCCATCCACTAACATGTACCGGAAGTGACGCTTGTCCCCCAGTTAAAATTTTCGGTCACGTGAGTGGGGATTTACGCTCCAGTGACCTTTCGTGAAATCATCCTATAGATAGGGTAGACAGTCAGAACCCTTTCCCCCAGGGTGGATATGTCCAACACTAGAGGGCACTGCTATAAGGTGAGAGGGGGGAAACTTTAATGCTTCAATGGTGCTTTAATATCAAGTGGAGATGTGCGGGGCAATTTTTTTTTACAGAGAGCAGTGGAGGCCTGAAGTTGGTGGTGGAGGCAGATACGATAGTGGCGTTTAAGAGGCTTTTAGAAATTGACACGGAGGCACAGAGAAGAGAGGGATATGGATAATGTACAGGCCCATGAGATCAGTTTGACTTGGCACATTTTCGGCACATTATGGGCTGGAGGGTCTGTCCCTCTGCTGCGACTGTTCAGGTAGCCCAGACGTTCCCCTCTTGGTGAGTTGGACGGTCAGCTGAAGGGGATGTCGCAGTCCAGCGATCTGCAGTGAGGCAGCAGGGTGGGGAGAAAATTAAATGTGGTTTTAATCTTCCTGGAAGCCCAGAGCTGACAGAGCGATAAAGGGGATGGCTCGTCACTGGCAGGCTGCCCGGCTGAGATAGAGGATCGCCCGCCTCACGGAGAGCGCTCAGAGTTTTCTCCAATCCACCCAGCCGAGGTCTTGAGAACGGCGAAGGGCTCCAGCTGGGGAGTGGCGGTTCTCCCGGGCCTTTATACAACGTTTATAGCGCAAGGTTTCCAGTCCCCATGACTGAATGCTGGATGAGGTTTTGCAGAGGAACATTCTCCATGATGTGGGTTAATGAAACTAAGAATAATCCTTGGCGAATGAAATACGGCACATCTTGGTGCACAATACGTAACAGCATGCCATAACCTGAGAGACGGTGAATGACCAACATGCACATATGGACGCACACACTAATTGACATTAACTAACATTAAGAAATTAATATTGCATTGCTAAACTTGCTATTGTGTTGTACTGCTTACAGCTGCAAGAACATGTAGCAATCAATAAAGGGCTATAGGCCTATTGCGAGTTTATGTACAGGGACATATCTATCCATGCACTGTATACTTGTATTTATACTTATGCATTTTAAACATGTATGTCATATTTTATACTTTGGCAATTATAACAATGTTTTTTTTATCATGCCAATAAAGTTTTAAAATTGAAATTGAATTGAGAACGGCGCAAATGAAAGGGGTGGTGGGGGGGGTGAGGGTTGAGGCGCCAAGAGGGGTGGGGGGCACCGAGAATGAAGGGGGGGATCCAGTGTGGTGGGGATCACCTTGAACAAAGTGGGGAACCCGACAGGGGGTGGCACCGAGAATGAGGGGGGGCCCAGTGAGGAGGGGGCGCCAAGAACAAGAGGGAACCTGATGGGGGGGGTCACCATGAACAAAGGGGGGACCCTGCGAGGGGTGGGGGGGGGGGGGAGTGGGCGTCAGAACAAGGGGAGACCAGGTAGGGTAAGGGGGGTCATCGAGGACAAATGGGGGGGGGGGGGGGGAACCCGACAGGGGTGGCACTGAGAACAAAGGGGGAGCACACAGCGGGGAGTGGGGGGGGGGGGTCGCCTGTTGCCATCAGCTGAGGCGGATAGTCAATACTTTTGTAACGTTGTCGGCGCCAAAACGTGACCACACTTATGTCCTGCCTGGGAGAGGCCTGATACGTGATTTTACCGGGTTGTACACAAAACAAACCCTTTCACTTTACAATAAAGTATCATTGAAACATTGAAAACTCGATGTCAGTGCACACTGATCATCAGCTGACGTCCATCACCCACAACCTTCCCCCCCCACCCCATCCCATCCCAGTTGCCCACAATGAATCCCCTCCACTACAGATCCCCATATTGATTGCAATTCTCCCCATGTTTTACCCGGACTAATCGAGGACACGTTAGCTCAACTAGTTTAACCCTTTTGCTCAGGCCTTTCACTGGTTGGGTTAAAACCTTTGGACTACAGCCAGTGTGACATAACTATGCACATGTTAATCTCAATTGGTATAAAATGGGCTAGATTGCTTGCAGTCTCAGCCTTACGCGCGGCTGGGCGAGCCGCTGCCATGAACATGCGTCTTCAGCGATCTGGGTTCAATCCTGATCTCCATGCAGCTGTCTGTGTGGTGTTTGCATGACTGCATGAGTTTCCTCCCACACCCCAAAGATTTAGTTTAGTTTCGAGATGCAGCGTAGAAACAGACCCTTTGACCCACCAAGCCCCGTACACTTACACTATCCTACACACACTGGGGACAATTTACATTTATACCAATCCAATTAACTCCTGTACGTCTTCGGAGTGTGGGAGGAAACCAAAGATCTCGGAGAAAACCCATACAGGAGAGCACGCAAACTCCGTAAAGACAGCACCGGTAGTGAGGATCGAACCCGGGTCTGGCACTGTAAGGCAGTAGCCCTATCACTGCGCCGCTGTGCTGCCAACTATGCCACCATGCCGCCAACAAAGACGTGCCTGTTAATTGGCCATTGTGAATTGCCTCTAGTGTAGCTGAGTGGTAGAATCTGGCAGAGATGGATCACAGAAAGTGGGCGCTGCACTGCAGCAGCCCGTCGGCAGCGTGTCGGTTTTTTTTCAACTTTTTTTATTTTTTTAGTATGTTTACAAGTTTGTTTTTAATGTTTCTTTGTGTGTTATGTGTGGGGGGTGGTGGGGGGGGGTAAGGGGGAAACCGTTTCGGCCGCCTCCTCCATGGAGAGGCGACTTTTTCCAGGTCGCCTCCCCCGTGGCCTAACAGCATGGATCGGCGCGGACTTTCCCTGGAGACGCGCCCGGGGCTTCAGCGGCGGGCGCAGCGTGGACTCTCGGCGCGGAGCGGGTGAGGCCTCGCTGGAGGGGAGCGCTCCGTTATGCTGGCCCGCGGCAGCCGGCAGCCTGAAGCCGCGGTCTGCAGAACTCCAGCTGGTGCGGCGTCTACAGCCCGGGATCCTCCGTGGAGGACCCGGGGGGAAGAAGAAGCTTCCACCGCCGGCCCGCGGCCGTCTTCTACCGCGGGTGCGGCATGGACTTACCATCTCCCCTGGAGGGGAGCTTCGACCGCCGGCCCTGCAGACTGCGGTGCTTCCGGCTGCGGCACGGCAGGTACTTTAAAACTTTGACCGCCGGCCTGCGGCCTACACCAGCCTGAAGCCGCGGTCTCTGGTTGGGAAGAGCCGATCCTGGACTCACCTTGACTTTGACTTTGTCCCTTACCATCTGGACGCCCGCAGCAACGGCTGTGGAGGGTGGAGGTCCCGACCACGGGGGAAAATGGAGGAGGACTGGCCAAGCTCTGTGCCTTCCACCACAGTGATGAATGCTGTGGTGGATGTTTGTGTAAATTTTTTATTGTGGTTGTGTTCTTTATTACTGTACCGCTGCTGGCAACCCAAATTCCACTGACCTTGGTTGTGTGGCAATTAAATTATTTCTATCTATCTATGTGGCGAGAATCACACTGAGAATTAGTGTAACTGATGGTCAGCACAGACTTGATGGGCCGAAGAGTCTGTTTCTCCGCTGTGACTTTGCATGGCTCTCTATGACTAGGTCAGAGCATTGACGAAAGAAATTGGGAGGTCATGTTGCAGGTATATAAGACATTGGCAAGGCTGCATTTAGAGTATTGTGTTCAGTTCAAGGCACCATGTTGTAGGAACTATGTTGTTCTACTGGAAAGAGTGCAGAGCGGTACGAGTGTGTTGCCAGCACTCAAGGGTCTGAGCTATCGGGAAAGGTGGATCAGGTTAGGACTCTATTCCTTGGAGCACAGGAGGATGAGGGGTGATCTTATAGAGGTGTATAAAAATAATGAGAGGAATAGACTGGGAGGAAACACAGAGTCTCTTGCCCAGAGTAGCGGAATCGAGAACCAGAGGACATTAGTTTAAGGTGAGAGGGGAAAGGTTTAATGAGATCCAGAGGAGTAACTTTTTTACACAAAGAGTAGTGGATGTATGGAATGAGCTGCCCGATGAGGTAGTTGAGGCAGGTACTATCCCAACGTTTCAGAAAGATTTGGACAGGTACATGGATTGACAATAGAGAACAGACAGTAGACAATAGGTGCAGGAGTAGGCCATTCGGCCCTTCGAGCCAGCACCGCCATTCAATATGATCATGGCTGATCATCCCCAATCAGTACCCCGTTCCTGCCTTTTCCCCATATCCCCTGACTCCGCTATTTTTAAGAGCCCTATCTAGCTCTCTCTTGAAAGCATCCAGAGAACCTACCGCCCTCTGAGGCAGAGAATTCCACAGACTCACCACTCTCTGTGAGAAAAGGTGTTTCCTCGTCTCCGTTCTAAAAGGCTTACTCCTTATTCTTAAACTGTGGCCCCCGGTTCTGGATTCCCCCAACATCGGGAACATGTTTCCTGTCTCGAGCATGTCCAAGCCCTTAACAATCTTATATGTTTCAATGAGAACCCTCTCGTCCTTCTAAACTCCAGATTGGACAGGTTTAGAGGGATATTTGGCCAAATGCAGGCTGGTGGGATTAGTGTAGATGAGGCATGTTGGTCGGTGTGGGCAAGTTGGGCCAAAGGGCCTGTTTTCAGGCTGTATGACTCTATTACTAAACAAAGCAGAGGAGACTCACCGGTAACTCTTTTATTATGCAGTGGTTCTTTTGTTTGCAAATTCCAAGTAATGAACCAACCTTGAGATGCACAGCTGTAGTTTTCTGTACTGTACAAAGCAGATGGGTCTAGGAGGTACAAAGACTCAGACATGGACCATAACAAAGCGTTGAGCATTTGGAGTTGACAGAAGGCTGTTGCCCATTCACCCTTCAACTGTGGTGTGCATTTCACTACCTCCCATCGTGAAATGAGATGTGGCCTCCCCTTCTGAGGACTCGTGTCGCAAGAGTAAAATAAAACTAACGAGTGACCCTGAATGTCATGCGGCGCTCTTTGGCTTCGAGACCCTGTACTGGGTCACTCTCTCCCTCCGGCCCTGGAGAAGGGGCCAGGTAGACCCACGGCAGATGCCAGGCTTGCCCGAGCCTGCTGACCACCATCTGCCACAGGGGCTGAGAGAGACACAGCCGGGGACAGAAGCCAAGCCGCTCGTGTGTGTGTGTGTGTGTGTGTGTGTGTGTGTGTGTGTGTGTGTGTGTGTGTGTGTGTGTGTGTGTGTGTGTGTGCGTGTGTGCGTGTGTGCGTGTGTGCGTGTGTGCGTGTGTGTGTGCGTGCGTGCGTGGTATGTGTGTGCGCGCGTGTGTGTGTGTTAGGGTGTGCCTACGTCTGTGAGTGCATGTCAGCGTGTGACTATGTCTATGCATGCACATCTGTGTCTGTGTGTGACTGTGTGTGTCTGTGTGTGATTGAGCATATTTGTGTGTGCATGTCTGTGTGTGACTGTCTGTGTGCGCAAATTTGTGTGTGCGTGTCCCTATGCGACTATGTCTGCGTGCACATCTGTGTCTGTGTGTGCAAGTCTGTGTGTGACTGTGTGTTTGATTGTGCCTTTGTGTATGTGTCTGTGTGTGTATGTGTCTGTGTGTGACTGTGTATGTATGTACATGTATTTAGTTGTGTCTGTGTCTATACGTGCATGTTTTAGTGTGTGTATGTGTGTCAGTGTCTCTGTGTGCTTGTGTGTGTGTTTCAGTATATGTGTCAGTGTGCCTGTGTTTGTAGGTGTGTATAGGTGTATGTATGTGTCTGTATATGTATACATGCACGCACACATTCAGGGTTGTGTGTGCATGGGGCTGCATGCTTGTGTGGATGAATCCTTGGTTGCACATGTGAATAGTTGTGAGCATGCATGCGTGCACATTTGCGTGTTTACATGTGTATCCGTGTGGATTTCCGTGCAGGTGAACCATGCATCTGCATGTGTGTACATGTGCAGATGCCATGTGCATAGTCCATGTTTATCTGTGAGCATGCGTGTTTGCGCTCTTGTGTGCATCCGATCTGTGTGTGTTTTAACATGCATGCGTGTGTGTTTTTGATGTTGGAGGCTCATGTTCCAGGTGCTGCTTCCTTGAGGGGAGAGCACTTCACGCCAGATAATTATTTTACCCCCGCGGCCCGCGTTGATCCTGGAAGTGGAAGTATAACAGCAATGTTGCATTGGGCCAGTGTCACTCTCTGCCATTGACAGTATCACTGAGCATCTCCTTTGGTAAGCGTTACTGCAGAGACCTGTCCCTCGGGCCCCCGGCGTTACCAGTTGTACAGATGGTTGCTCATCAATCCGGGAAAGTGGTCAAATTGCTCCTCCGTCTCTGCATTCAAGGACCCACCTGGCAGAAGCAGAAAGAGGAAGAAGGTTAAATGGTCACTGAATGGACTAGTGGTCACCTAGTGATCACCAGCCTGCCTGGTGTTGCAGAAATGGTGTGAGTTCACTAGTTCAGAAGTCACAGGAGCAGAATTCGGCCCATCATGTCCGCTTTAGTTTAGTTTTAGAGATACAGAGTGGGAACAGGCCCTTTGGCCCATCGAGTCCGCGCCTATCTGCGATCACCTTGTACACCAGCACTATCCTACACACACTAGGGACAATTTATAAAAATGTTTACCGAAGCCAATTAACATACAGACCTATATGTCTTTGGAGCATGGGAGGAAACTGAAGCATCGGGGGAGAACCCACGTGGTCATGGGGAGAACGCACAAACTCTCTGCAGACAGCACCCATAGTTAGAAACAAACCTGGGTCTCTGGAGCTGTGAGGCAGCAACTCTACCGCTGCGCAACTCTTCGATTCAATCATGGCTGATCTATCTTTCCCTCTCAACCCCATTCTCCTGCCTTCTCCCCATAACCTTTGTTACCCTTAGTTTCGAGGTACACTGTGTAAATGTGAGATACAAAGGCCCCTGGGGCCACCAAGTCCACACCAACTATTGATTGCCCATTCACATTAGGTCTATGTTATCCCAGTTTTATGTCATTCACCCTATGGGCAAATTACATGGTTGTACTTCATACCGATAGGTCATAGTCGTAGTCTTACAGTGTGGAAACAGGCCTTCCAGCCCAACTTGCCCAAATCGGCCAATGTGTCCCATCTACACTAGTCCCACCTACTTGAATTTGGTCCATATCCCATTAAACCCGTCCTATCCATGTACCTGTCTAAATGTTTCTTGAACGTTGTGATAGTCCATACCTCAACTACCACTTCTGGCAGCTCGTTGCATGTACTTACTACTCATTGCGTGAAAAAATGACCCCTCAGATTCTTATTAAACCTATGTCCTCTGGTTCTCGATTCCCCAACTCTGGGCAAGGGACTCTGTGCGTCCACCCGATCTATTCCGTTCTTATCTGCTTTTGATTTTGTACACTCTATAAGATCATCCCTCATCCTCCTGTGCTCCAAGAAATAGAGTCCCAAGCCTGCTCAACCCCTCCCTATAGTTCAGGCCCTCAAGTCCTGGCAACATCAGGTAGCCAAAAGGAACTTGTTTGAGGGTCAGCGCCAGTGCGAGACTCACCGATGTGGCAGTTGTAAGACCAGACGCGATGCCCATCGAACTTGCACCGACACTTCACCACATTGTTGGTGTAGTCCGACTCTGCCACCTCGAAGTTGGGATTGACAACGACCTGTGGAGCACAGCACACGTTGGTCGGGTTTCCAGAGCTCCGGCACACACACACACACGCACACTTGGACATATGCAAAGGTATACATGCCAACATGCATGCTGACCCAGAAACGCACAAGTCCTTTGCACGCCCACACACACACACACACACACACGCACACGCACACACACACACGCACACGCACACACACACACGCACACTTGGACATATGCAAAGGTATACATGCCAACATGCATGCTGACCCAGAAACGCACAAGTCCTTTGCACGCCCACACACAAACACACACGCACACGCACATGCACACACACACACGCACGCACGCTTGGACATATGCAAAGGTATACACGCCAACATGTGTGCTGACCCAGAAACGCACAGGTCCTTTGCACGCGCACACACACACTTGCATGCACAAAAAACACACATGCACAGGCACATACAGAAACACATACAGAGAGAGACAGACACGTGTGTGTGCACATGCACACTCACACATGCACACAGACAGATAAAGGTATACACTCACACTAATGTATATACACACACAAACATATATCCAAACACAGCCACACAAGATGCAGGCAGGTTCATGTGCAGGGGCATGCACACTTGCAAGATATGCACGTATTCTGAGCACGCACACATGCAGGACAGGCTCACCTGCAGCACGTACTCGCCCGGTTCTACGTCAGTGATGTCGATCCACTGGCAGTCGATGTCGTGCCGGTATGTGTCCCAGCAGCCCGCTGTGATGCCCTGCTCACCAAAGTTGGCGCATTGGTAGTTCTTCCGCTCCTCTGAAAGGCAGGCAAACCAACATTAGCATCTGGGGTGAGGGAAACACAGAGGGAGAGGGGAACAAGATGAGAGGTAAAGGGTAGAAGAGAGACACAGAGAGATGAAGTGAGAAAGAGAGAGAGAGAGAGAGAGGGAGAAAAGGAGAAAAGGAGAGAGAACAAGATGGGGGGAGAGAGAAAGAGGGACAGAAGGGTGAGAGAAAGAACAGCAAATAGAGTGTGAGTAAATGGGGATGAGTGAAGGAGAGAAAGAGAGAGAGAGGAGAAGGAGAGAGAAAGAGACATTGAATGAGAAAATAGAAATGGAGAGAAAGAGAGAGAGAGAGAGAGAGAGAGAGGAGAGAAAAAGAGAGAGGCATTGAGAGAAAGAGAGTGAGTGAGAGAGAGCAAGAAATTGTAATCCGATTCCAGGGCTCAGTGTCCCTTGCTTCTGGGTTTCAGATCCCACGCCAGAGACAAGAGTGTAAGCTCACATTCAGTGCCAGAGAGAGGGTGTGTCATTCTGTCAGGTTCCGTCTCCCAGATGAGACACCAACACAAGGTTCTTGTTGGGGAAGGAGGCAAGGGGGGTTGGGACGAAAGCTTTGGGGACAGAAGGATCCAGCTCAGCAGAGACTTGGATGACCTTGAGGGGACTGAATGAGGGGGGTTTACCAGAAATATTCATCCACTGGTAACACATAGCTGGGATAGATTTGGCTGGCATCACAGAGGTGGGAATAAATAGAGCCATACCTCGTTTCCACACGACCAAGGGAGATGACATTTGGCCCATTGAGTCCATGCTGGCTTCCAGAGCAACCTATCAATGCTGATTCTCTCCCACGTGGCCACTAGCTCCCACCTGAATCTCCCACCACCCTCCCACGCCAATGTGGGACAATTGACACTGGCCATCCAACCTTCCAACCAGCACGCCCTCGGGATGAGGGAAGAAACTCCCATTGTCACAAGGGGAACGTGCAAACTCCTCACAGACAGTAGCCGAGGTTGGGATTTAATCTGGGTTGCCGGAGGTGCCGCTCGTTCAGAATTGTGCAACAGCTGATCTAATCGACGGCACAGCGGTGCAGCAGGTAGAGCCGCTACCTCCCAGCGCCAGAGACCTCGGTTCGATCCTGACCTCGGTGTTGTCTGTGTGCAATTTGCACATTCGTCCCGCGACCTCGTGCTGTCTGCGTGGAGTTTGCACGTTCTCCCCCTGACTTTGTGGGTTTCCTCTGGGCGCTCTGGTTTCCCTCCTCCCCGCTTCATTCCCAAAGATGTACAGGTTGGTTGGGCAATTGGCCTCTGTAAATTCCCCCTTGTGTATAGGTGAGTGGTCGAATCTGGTTGAAAATTGATAGCAGTGCGGAGAGAGTGAAGTTGGAATAGATCAGTGTAGGCTTACACCGAAGATAGACACAAAATGCTGGAGTAACCCAGCAGGTCAAGCAGCATCTATGGAGAAAAATAATAGGTGACGTTTCAAGTTGACACTCCTCTTCAGACTGAGAGTCAGGGGAGAAGGAACTGGAGGTATGTTCGTAACTGATTAGAGTAGTTTTAGGCCATTTAGCCCATCAGGTCTACTCCGCCATTCAATCATGGCTGATCTATCTCTCCATCCTAACCCCATTCTCCTTCCTTCTCCCCATAACCCCTGACACCCGTACTAATCAAGTATGAAGAGGTAAATGAATGAAAGGTATGAAAGGAACAAACCAAGGATGATCATGGGAAGATGGAGCCCATAAGCCTAAGTGTGGGATGAGTGTAAATGGGTGGTTGATGGTCATAGACACAGACATAGAAACATAGAATATAGGTGCAGGAGGAGGCCATTTGGCCCTTCGAGCCAGCACCACCATTCACTGTGATCATGGCTGATTGTCCCCTATCAATAACCCGTGCCTGCCTTCTCCCCATATCCCTTGATTCCACTAGTCCCTAGAGCTCTATCTAACTCTCTCTTAAATCCATGCAGTGATTTGGCCTTCACTGCCCTCTGTGGCAGGAAATTCCATAAATTCACAACTCTCTGGGTGAAAAAGTTTTTTTCTCACCTCAGTCTTAAATTACCTCCCCTTTATTCTAAGACTGTGGCCCCTGGTTCTGGACTCGTCCAACATTGGGAACATTTTTCCTGCATCTAGCCTGACCAGTCCTTTTATAATGTTTTATGTTTCGATAAGATATCCCCTCATCCTTCTAAACTCCAGTGAATACAAGCCTAGTCTTTTCAATCTTTCCTCATATGACAGTCCCGCCATTCCAGGGATCAATCTCGTGAACCTACGCTGCACTGCCTCAATCACAAGGATGTCATTCCTCAAATTAGGAGACCAAATGGTCAGAGTGGACATGATGGTCCAAGGATAATAATAATAATAATGGATGGGATTTATATAGCGCCTTTCTAATACTCAAGGCGCTTTACATTGCATTATTCATTCATTCCTCAGTCACACTCGGTGGTGGTAAGCTACTTCTGTAGCCACAGCTGCCCTGGGGCAGACTGACGGAAGCGTGGCTGCCAATCTGCGCCTACGGCCCCTCCGACCACCACCAGTCACTCACACACATTCACACACAGGCAAAGGTGGGTGAAGTGTCTTGCCCAAGGACACAACGACAGTATGCACTCCAAGCGGGATTCGAACCGGCTACCTTCCGGTTGCCAGCCGAACACTTAGCCCATTGTGCCATCTGTCGTCCCAAGGATGGTGCAATGTTTCCATGCTGTCTCTGTCTATGTGAGCTGTGATTCACACTCATGGTGGAGGGGCCGTTACCTGAGTCGCACTCTGTGTCCTCGAGGCAGAAGCTGGCCTTGTGTCCCTCCGCCACCTTTGTCCCATTCAGCGAGAGCAGGTCATAGTTTGTGAAGACATCCATGCTATGGTAGTGCCTGCAGGTCAAGCAGTGAGGACAGCAGTCAGCTACAAACGTCCAGTGAGTATTACAAAAGCCATTATCAGCATTGCTGATCAACCCCAGCCCATCTTGTGGGTTCCTACAATTGCCAGGTAAACCAGGTTAGGGAGGCACAGTGGTGCAGCGGTAGAGATGCTGCCAGAGACCCGGGTTCGATCCTGACTACCGCTGCTGTCTGTATGGAGTTTGCATGCTCTCCCTGTGACCACGTGGGTTTTCTCCAGGTGCTCTGGTTTCATCGCACATTCCAAAGAAGTGCAGGTTTGTCGATTAATTGGCTTCTGTAAATTGTCCCCAGCATGTCGGATAGAACTAGTGTACAGGTGATTGCTGGTTGGCACAGACTCGGTGGGCCGAAGGGCCTGTTTCCACGCTGTATCTCCAAACTAAAACCATTGGGTTAACTATGGAAGTGTCACCTCGCCTCCAACCCTCAGTTGTCATTCTCACTCCAGCAGAGGTCGCTGCTTGCAACCTATCTCGGCCCAGCTCTGCAGTGCAGGCTCACTATCCCCACCTGGTGGCCGATCCCCCGCAGTGCCGAGGATTAACACTGCAGCTGCACACCAGATCCCCTGGTGATCCCTCCCACCCTCTGCTCAACTGGTAACATGCACAGTTCACACAATGGTTCACAGCCTCACTTTCTGCAGTGTGGAAATCTCTGCTTTACTGCAAGCTCACTCGGGGGAGAAGGCAGGAGAATGGGGTTAGGAGGGAGAGATAGATCACCATTGAATGATGGGCTGAATGGCCTAATTCTACTCCTATTCCTTATGACCTTATGATTCTGACACACACACAGATAACCTGGAATATGGATACATGTCCCTTGTGTAACTTGCAAATGTTAGCAGGATCTGGGTACTCCCCTCTTTCACCAATGTACTCATGCTCATAGTGCAGTACTGAGGGCAAATTATAGGCAATTAATTAAATATAGAATACAAAAATAGACGCAAAATGCTGGAGTAACTCATCGGGACAGACAGCATCTCAGAGTCATAGAGGCTTAGAGTGATAGAATGTGGAAACAGGCCCTTCAGCCCAACTTGCCCAAACCGGCCAACATGTCCCAGCTACACTAGTCCCACCTGCCTGCGCTTGGTCCGTATCCCTCCAAACCTGTCCTATCCATGCACCTGTCTAACTTGTTTCTTAAACGTTGGGATAGCCCCTGCCTCAAATATCTCCTGTGGCAGCTTGTTCCATGCACCCACCACCCTTTGTGTGAAAATGTTACCTTTCAGATTCCTATTCCTATCTCTAGAGAGAGGGAATGGGTAGATTTTAAGTCGAGACTCTTCTTCAGACTGATGGAAACAATGCATTGCAATGACAAACCTTGTAGCACAAGAACACACCCTCGGTTCATGATATTTGTGTTGACCATAATGCCATTTTAAACTACATCTGCCAGCACATGATTGATATTCCTTCATCCCCACCCTATTCATGTGTCTATCTAAATGCCTTTTAAACATTGCTATTGTACATGCTCCCCCTGGCAGCCTGTTCAAGGCACCTATCACCCTCTTTATACAACAACGAGTTGGAGTGCTGAGTAAATCTCCTTTAAACTTTCCCCTTCTCACCTTAAATCTATGCCCTCTAATATATGATCCAGGTCCAGGTCCAGGTTCAGGAATAGCTGCTTCCCCACAGCCATCAGGACGTTGAACTCAACTCAAACAAAACTCTGAACATTAATAGCTCATTACCAGTTTATTTTCACTTTATCTGTTTTATTTATTCATGTGTGTATATATTGATACAGTGGTATATGGACACACTGATCTGTTCTGTATTCATGCCTATATTCTGTTGAGCTGAAGCAAAGCAGGAATTTCATTGTCCTATCTGGGACACATGACAATAAACTCTCTTGAATCTTGAATCTTGAATATGATATATTCAACCTGGGAAAAGGATGAACTAACCTCACTATTTATGTCTCAGAATGCTGTAAAGTTCTATCAGGTTGCCTCTCAGCCTCCGACGCTCCAGAGAAAAAATGCAAGTTTGTCCAATTTCTCCTTATAGCTCATGCTCACTAATCCAGGCAACATCCCGGTGAACCTCTTCTGCAACCCCCCCCCCCCCAAGCTTACACATCGTCCCAGTAAACCAACAAAGAGAATTGCACAGAATACACCAAATGTGATCGAACAATCGTTTTCTACAGTGCACCATGTATGTAAAAAATCATCATATCAGCATCGAGTAAACCACTGGATTTTGATTGATGGTTGGTGTCTATCCCAGTCAGGCTAACCCAAGTACTGGGGGTAGGGATTGACTGAACCATCAAGCACAGCGAGACTGCCCACATACCCATGGCTCTCGTGCCACACCCAGTCAGCCCATCGTTCCATGCTAACCCAGGGAGGGGCATTATGGCAATGCCCACGTACTTGTGGCATGTGCCACACCCACTCAGCCCATCGTCCCATGCTAACCCAGGGAGGGGGTGTTAGGGCAATGCCCATGTACCTGTGGCATTCGTGCCACACCCACTCAGCCCATCGTCCCATGCTAACCCAGGGAGGGGCATTAGGGCAATGCTCACATACTTGGGGCATGTGCCATACCCACTCGGCCCGTCGTTCCATGCTAACCCAGAGAGGGGGCATTAGGGCAATACCCATGTGGGCATTCGTGCCACACCCACTCGGCCCATCGTCCCACGCTAACCCAGGGAGGGGCATTAGGGCATCACCCACGTACCTATGGCATTCGTGCCACACCCAGTCTTGGCGCCCGGCCTTGGGCCGGAAGTCGGCCTCGCCGTTGTTGTGGATCTGCGAGGAGAAGCGGAGCAAGCGGCGGAAGCTGGAGAGAAAGGGCTGGCCCACAGCGGAGGAGGCCAGGCAGTTCTCCTCCATGGCGCAGGTCAGCATGGACATGGGCCGGTTCTCCAGGTACGTGGTCTCCTGAACGACCTGGGGATTGAGAACGATATCGGAAGCAGCTGGAAAATGAGACAGCAGAGGTGTTAAGGAGAAGGAGGAAACGACGGAAGAACTCAGCTGGTCAAGCTGCATCTGCGGAAAGAGAAACCAGTTAAAAGTTGCAGGCTAAAGACCCAGAGCTCAGAGGTGCAGACATTTGCAAGGATAGTTCCCATTTCCGAGATGTCGAGGCTCCTTCCTCCACCTCCCAATCTCTCTTGTTCTGACCTGGATGATAATTTTCCGAGGCATCCACCAGCCTTGATATTGAACATTTGCTTGTGGAGTAAGCAAAAACTAAACTCATCCCTTGGTCCACTCATGCACTGTCCAAGTAGGGACAGGAATCATATCTAGTGCAGGAAATCCTCCTAAAGTTACCTCAGACAGTGGTCTGAGCCTTTGGCATAGGTTATAAACAATAGACAATAGACAATAGTGTTCAAGAAGGAACTGCAGATGCTGGAAGATCGAAGGTACACAAAAATAGACAATATTATCCCCAATCAGTACCCCGTTCCTGCCTTCTCCCCCTATCCCCTGACTCTGCTATTTTTAAGAGCCCTATCTAGCTCTCTATTGAAAGCATCCAGAGAACCTGCCTCCTCCACCCTCTGAGGCAGAGAATTCCACAGACTCGCCACTCTCTGTGAGAAAAAGGTTCTGTGATACCAGGATGTTACTAGACCAGCCAGAGATACAAGAAAATGCAGTAACACAGCTGGAGTAACTCAGCGGGTCAGGCAGCATTTCTGGAGATCATGTCGGCAGGACCAAGCGCTGGCTCGTCGATTGTTTCGCTGAATTCACCTGGGCGGTTGCCAAACACTTTAACTCCCCCTCCCACTCCCAAACTGACCTTTCTGTCCTGGGCCTCCTCCACTGTCAGAGAGTGAGGCCCAGTGCAAATTGGAGGAACAGCACATCATATTTCGCTTGGACAGCTTACAATTCAGTCTGAAGAAGGGTCTCGATCTGACACGACACCTTTTCCTTCTCTCCAGAGGTGCTGCCTGTCCCGCTGAGTTACTCCAACATCTTGTGTCTATCTTCGGTGTAAACCAGCATCTACAGTTCCTTCCTACACATTTTGTGTCTCTCCTTGGTAAATCAGCATCTGCAGTTCCTTGGTAGGCAAAAGTGCTGGAGAAACTCAGCGGGTGCAGCAGCATCTATGGAGCGAAGGAAATAGGCAAAGTTTCGGCTCGAAACGTTGCCTATTTCCTTTGTTCCATAGATGCTGTTGCACCCACAGAGTTTCTCCAGCACTTTTGTCTACCTTCGATTTTCCAGCATCTGCAGTTCCTTCTTAAACAATATTCAGTTCCTAGTCTCTACTCATGTTTCTCTCCAGTGTTGGACATTTCCACCCTGAGAAAAAGGTTCTGAATGTCTACCATATCGATGCCTCTTATAATTTTATACACTTCCATCAAGGTTTCCCTCAACCTCCGACGTTCCAGAGAAAAAATATTTATTGGGGCCGTTTAGTATTAAGCATTCAGTGTTTGACATTGCCTCTCCTTTCCTCTTATACTCTTTTTTAAATTTTTTAAAATTTGTATTAGAAGCAGTGTACAAAAGTATAAACCGCGGCATATGACATAATACATTTATTGTACAGCATCAATTTAAATTTTAGCAAAGACGAAATAGAAAAAGAGAGAAAGAAGCAAGAAAGAAAGAAAATGAAAGAGAAAGTGAATGTGTAAGAATAGAACCCCTAAACTACCGAATGAGTGTAGTCAAAGAGTGAGTAAGTAAAAGAAATAGGAAAAACGTAAAGAAATAAAAAGACAAAAACTGAAAAAAAAAAGTGTTGATGTACCTGCTTCCTTTCTCTCCCCACCCATCACCCGGTCCGTAAATCGATTTAATTCCAAAGTTGTGTTGCACCATACTATCCTTGTAATCAAGGGCGGAACTCGCTATCAAAACATGGAGGGGACGGGGGACACAATTTTTTGGCGGCCGCACGTGCATGCGCACACTCACAGACATGCGCGCGAGGCTTCGGAGTCTCAATCCAGCGCTAAATGTAGCTCAACTCTGCCTGTCTCACCGGGTTATCTACAGCCCTGACTGGACTGACGGGACACCAGCGCTGCTTCTCCACGCTGGCCATATTACCCGCTAGTCCAGGCAGGTTAACCTGGCGGGACAGGCAGAGTTGAGCTGGGCTTAGGGCTGTTTCTCTGCGCTGGCTGTGGGCCTGGGGGCACAGATCATGTCTGACTCCCGACCTCTCTGGCCACCCATGGGGGGGGAATGTCCCCTACCTCTCAAAAACTTGGGGGGGGAATGTCCCCTACCTCTCAAAACATGGGGGGGATGTGTCCCCTCTGGGTTTTCCGCCCCTGCTTGTAATGAATCAATGAATGGAATCCATGCCTTTGAAAATTGCTCTGATTTTCCTGCTAAGACAAGTCTCATATTTTCAAGATGTAGCGTCTCAGACATGTTTGTAATCCAGGGGCCGTAGGGGCAGATGTCCTTGCCTCTTATACTCTAAGCACATTTTCACCCATCTAGTTGAATGGGAGTGTAGGAGCGGAAGTGTTGGATCAGTTGAACCAAACTGAGGAGAGTACGGACCTACCTTCAGTGCAGGAGATCCCAGCAGCAAAACGCCCCCCTCCCTTAGTGCACTCGAGGTCTTCACGATGGTGGCGACACTGGAAGAGAGACAGCTCTGCCCCGGAGCACTTCACTCCGCTCATCACCACCTCATCTGCTGATCGGTCCCCTTCCCAGAACCACGAGTCCTGGGGACAAATCCAACATGAAATCCAAAGAGTTTCTCCCCCCCCCCCAACCAAAAAATAAATTTCATTCAGAATAAGAAATATATGCAAAACTAAAACTGTGCAAGCACTCTCAAATGTCCATACATTCAATAGTGCCATACTCAGTAATGTTCGCACCTAGCTTTAAACAAAATATGCTTGCCATTCCCGTAGCCCCCTGGAGTGATATCAGAGAGTCGTAGAGGGATGGAAAAGGGCCCTTTTTTAAAATCTATTTCTTTATTTCCCTTTTTCCTTCCTCCCACAATATGTAATATGTAAAAGGATATGTGATTCTGTTCCATTCTGTTTGGAGTTTGTTTGCTTGTTTGTTAATTTTTTGCACAAAGTCCGCGAGCATTGCCACTTTTCATTTTACTGCACATCTCGTATGTGTATGTGACGAATAAACTTGACTTGACTTCGGCCCAACTTACCCATGCCGACCAACCTTCCCCATCTACACTAGTCCCACCTGCTCGCGTTTGGCCCACGTCCCTCTAAACCTTTCCTGTACATGACCTGTCCAAATGCCTTGTAAAAGTTGCCCCTTAGATTCCTATTAAATCTTTCCCCTCTCATCTTAACCCTATGTCCTCTGGTTTTTGATTCTCCTATTCTGGGTAAGCGACTGTGCGCCCATGCTATCTATTCACCTTATAATCTCATACACCTCTATGAGATCACCCTTCATCACCCTGCACTGTTTGAGGTTTGCCCCCACTAGACTGAAAGATGCCATGAACACAGAGGAGCTGAGGTGAAGACAATTTGTAGGGAATATCACAAGGAAATAACTTCCTCAGCCACCTGCCCCTCCAAGTTGGTTGCATCGCATGAAGATTTGTTCCAAGCCACTGGTCCATATGCCCCTTGCCAGGATTAACCCACTCCTCGATGCCAGCCCCCTTGTATTTCATCGTTAATGCTTCCTACCTTGCTTGCAACTCAGTATTCTAACCCAGATGGTAAAAGAGACAAGTGCACAACACGCAACGAAGGATTAGGTCATCTGGCCAAATAGTATTGTGGTTTTGGGACATCTCCAAAGGTTGGAAGGGTTGCTATCCCCAGCAGGATACTTTGCAGGAAGTTTCACCATATGATCTGCCAACTCCTACTTTCCCTGTGGTGAGATCCTCATCTTCAAATAGATCACTGGGCAAAAACATTCCCTTTGGATTAATGAGTGGTTGTCTGTATTCATGACCCACAAATAGAACTCTCCCTCCAAGCACCAAATTAAACTTTTTATAACTTTTAAGACTTCCTTCAGGCTACCCTTCAGCCCTTTCTATGCTTCTAGAATTGCAGCCTCTTTCTTCTTTGTGGCTAGTTAAATAATGTTAATCCCGAGATCATCCCGTTAATATTTTTTTCTAAGCTAAGGTACAGAAGCTTGAAAGCGCGCGCCACCAGACTCAGGAGAAGCTTCTTCCTCCATGTTAGACTTTAGAGGAAACAGACCTTTCGGCCCGACGGGTCTGTGCCAACCCCATACACCAACACTATTCCACACCCCAGGACAATTTTTTTTACTGAATCCAATTAAACTACAAAACTGTACATGTTTGGAACGTACAAACTCCACACAGACAACACCCATAGTCAGGATGGATCCCGGGTCTTTGGCGCTGTAAGGCAACAACTCTACCGCTGCGACACAGTGCTGCACTTAATCAGGCTTCATAATGGCCCGGAAAGGGTACTGCTCGATTCACCTCATACCCCATTGAGGGCGTTCGACTTTGTCTGAGGAACTGATGTGCGACAATGTGCTGAGAACTATATTCGGCATTCTATCTTCACCTTTGCTCCATCTATTGTAGTTGAGATAGAAACATAGAAACATAGAAAATAGGTGCAGGAGTAGGCCATTCGGCCCTTCGAGCCTTCACCGCCATTCAATATGATCATGGCTGATCATCCAACTCAGTATCCCATACCTGCCTTCTCTCCATACCCCCTGATCCCTTTAGCCACAAGGGCCACATCTAACTCCCTCTTAAATATAGCCAATTAACTGGCCTCAACTACCTTCTGTGGCAGAGAATTCCACAGATTCACCACTCTGTGTAAAAAAGATTTTCTCATCTCGGTCCTAAAAGACTTCCCTCTTATCCTTAAACTGTAACCCCTTGTTCTGGATTTCCCCAACATCGGGAATAATCTTCCTGCATCTAGCCTGTCCAACCCCTTAAGAATTTTGTAAGTTTCCATAAGATCCCCCCCTCAATCTTCTAAATTCTAGCGAGTACAAGCCGAGTCTATCCAGTCTTTCTTCATATGAAAGTCCTGACATCCCAGGAATCAGTCTGGTGAACCTTCTCTGTACTCCCTCTATGGCAAGAACTGATTGTATCTATGCTTAGTGTATCTGATCTGTTGGGGCAGCATTGTACCTCAGTGCAAGTGATAATAATAACCCTAAACCTATTTATTTTAACAAGGGAGCAGGACGATACACCAGCCAACTGTGTGACATAAGGTTGACAACTGGAGCCATGTTGTGCTTTCCAAGATTTCTCTTGCATGGCGGATGTTACTGCTTAACGTGCATAGCCAGCGCTCAGCTGACGTGCTGCCTGGAATGACGCTGATGTGGTAATGGACTCCACGGCAACCTACCTGAACCGCATGATCAGCAAAGCCCAGGCCCAGCTGCTGACACACCACCAGAGCCTCCATGATGCCCCAGTTGTCACTGCAGACCGTCCCCCACCTCTGGGTGCCATTCCTCTTCGCAAATACCTCCACCCGCCCCTCGTAGGGGGTACGACCTCCAGCCAGGCGGATCTATGGGCCGCGAGTTCCAACAGGGCAGGGGGAGAGGAGGGTGGGAGAGAGAGAGAGAGAGAGAGAGAGAGAAAGAGACAGAGAGAGATAACTGAGCTATGACTGATTGATTCATGACAATGCTGCTTATTTCCATTATTCCCCATTATTGTAAGTAAGTAAGTAAGTTTATTGGCCAAGTATTCACATACAAGGAATTTGCCTTGGCGCTCCGCCCACAAGTAACAACATGACATAGTGACAGTTATGAATGATTCAGAAAACACTAAACATTAATAATAATAAAACATTAATGATAAAACACCATTGATCAAGCATGTGAACCAACAAAATACCAGATCAAAGGGAGGCAACAGATTATTGGCTGTTGCTTCTTGATCTTTCAACAAAAACATCAGCCTAGTGATCTTAAAGGTTTACCGACATGGGCTGTAAAGATTGGCCAATCTAGGTTGACCTTTGAGAAGACCATCTTCAGGATCATGACCTAACATCCATGAAGGAACGGCCAAATCAGTCCATTCAAGACACCAATCATGATCCCATGGCTCAACAATGGTGGTGCCAAACAACCAAACATAGACCGCCCTTGTCTTTCGGTTATTGACAATGCTGGGGTCGGTGCTGAGTGAGTGGAGTTCTCCAGGATTCGTGTCGGATGGATTAGAGCATGCAAGCGAGTGGTAAAATGGAGTTGGTCAATGTTATGTTGGCTAGTTGGGATGAGATCACCTACGCATGGTATCCACATGACATCTTGGTTGGAATGGATGAATTGGGCCGAAGAGGCCTATTTCTGTGCCATATAATAATAATAATAATAATACATTTTATTTTCGGGCGCCTTTCAAAGTCTCAAGGACACCTTACAGAAATTAACAGAAGAGAAAAAAGCATATAGTCGGAGTAAAATAAATAATAAGGACATCACCAATACACAAATTAAAGACAGAAATCGCTCCAAAGACAAAAAATCAAAAAACAGTGAAGAGAGAGCAGCGGCAGCTAAAGCGCGCCAGCGTCCACTCTCCCTTCCGACAGCCATCTTGGACACAGACTAACATGTTAACTTACACACAAAAAAATCATCCCCCCACAGTGGATACCACTGTGGGGGAAGGCACAACATCCAGTCCCCATCCCCAGTTCACCCAAAGTCAGGCCTATTTAGGCCACCGCAATTGCCTCTACGGAGGCCCGATGTTCCTGGCCGTTCTGGCCGGGTGGTGTTGCCCCGGCATCGAGAGAGTCCTCACAGCGGCTGGGCCACCTGGAACGGCCGCTTCCTAGCTGGGGACCGCGGCTTCCGAAGCCGACAAGGCCGCGCCGGGTTGGAGCTCCCAGGCTCCCGATGTTAGAGTCGGCGCCGCCCGCTCCGCTCCGCAGACCCGCAGCCCGGACGGAGGTGTTGATCTCGGCGGTCACAGCTCACCGGAGCTCCAGCACGTCGATCCAGCGCGGCGACCCAGGCAAGGCATCGCCCGCTCCGCTCCGCGATAGCGCTCCAGCGCTGTGCCGCCACCGAAGCCGAGGTGCTGGGCGGTCCCTGCCAGGAAACGCGCTCCACGCCCGCTGGTAGGCCACGAGGACGGGTCGACGGGGCAGCCCGGAGAAAAAGCTGCCTCACCGACCAGGTAGGGACTTAGAAATATAGTTACCCCCTTCCCCCCACATTAAAAAGTCAATTTCTCCAACAGACGAAGCACAAGACTTACTAAAAACTTTTTTAAAAAATGAATTAAGCGGACAGCTGCTGGTTTGCAGCCGTTCCCCAAGATGGCTCCTCATATGACTATGAAGCCAGGTCTTCTTGGGGAATTTGAAAGATGGGAGAAAGTGCTGACAGTCTGTGGTGAAGACTCCAGGCTGCAGGAGCGAGAAGAGAGATGAAGGCCGTCAAACATCAACACCACATCATGAGTGGGATCCATGCAGGTTGAGCACCAGGCAATGAAGCTGGTAGTTGTAGGCAAGGTTGGACGGGACCTTGAAAACTTGAGATTAGGAGGTGGAGGAGTATTTGAAATGAAAATTTGTTGGAAGTTCGCGATCCTTGATGTTGAAAGAAAGGGAAATTCTATTATAAAAGCACTGGACGCAAGAAAAGATGAAGTGGAACTGAGCAACTGTTGCAGTTGTATAAGACGTTGGACGGACTGCATTTAGAATATTGTGTTCAGTTCTGGGCACCATGTTATAGGAAAGATATAATGTCAAGCTTGAAAGGGTTCAGAAAAAAATTACGATGATGTTCCCAGGTGTGAGCGATAGGGAGAGGTTGAGTAGGCTGGGTCTCTATTCCTTGGAGCGCAGGATGATGAGGGGTGATCTTATAGAGGTGCATAGAATCATGAGAGGAATGCACAGAATCTCGCCCAGAGTAGGGGAATCGAGGACTAGAGGACATAGGTTCAAGGTGAAGGGGAAAAGATTTAATAGGAATCTGAGGAGAATTTTTTTCACACAAAGGGTGAATGGAATGAAAGGGTGAAAGGGTGTATGGAACAAGCTGACAAATGAGGTAGTTAAGGCTAGGAATATCCCAACGTTTAAGAATCAGTTAGACAGGTACATGGATAAAACAGGTTTGGAGGGATGTGGACCAAGCGCAGGCAGGTGGGATGTGTGTAGCTCGGACATGTTGGCTGGTGTGGGCAAGTTGAGCCAAAGGGCCTGTTTCCACACTGTATCAGTCTATGACTCTAAAACTGGACAGCTATGAGACAGTGAGTTGATGCCACTGGAGGGAGTGTGGAGGAGAATGCATGCACCTCCGCAGGGCATTATGTGTGGATCCCAAGCAACAGAAATTGAGGAACACTGAACATATATGTATTTACAGATGGACCTGAAATGGGGGAGAATAGCAGCTGGAATCTGCATGGAATGTGGCAGACACAGGGATAATTGTGGCTGAAACATGTGAATATGGATTAAGTTTGTGAAACACCTTGGGCTGTTCCACACGGATAGGTGATGTTTCAGACTGAAGAAGGGCCGCAACCCAAAAGCCACCTAGCCATGTTCTCCATGGACGTTGCCTGATCCGCTGAGTTACTCCAGCTCTTTGTGTCTTTTTTTTTGTCAGCCCTCATCATCTGCAGTTCTTCATATCTACAGTGCGTTGGGCTGCCTTATTTATTTATTTATCTATCTATCTATTTATTTATTTATTTGTTTAATTCTTTATTTCGAACAGAATAAAAGAATAAAAAGCAAGTGTGAAACACCATAAAAAAACAAAATACAAAACAAAACAAGAATATTTATAAAGTGTCATAAACAATATCTATAAATAAATGAAATCGTACGTGTCCGAAAAGGAGCAGGAAGAAGCCAAAGCTTATTAATTCCCACCCCTTATTCAACTGCTTATAATGATCGTATACAAATTTAGTAACTATATGTACACCATATGTACACTGGCAGCTATATGTACACCATATGTACACCAGCAGCTATATGTACACCATATGTACACCAGCAGCTATATATACACCAGCAGCTATATGTACACCATATGTACACAAGCAACTATATGTACACCATATGTACACCAGCAGCTATATGTACACCATATGTACACCAGCAGCTATATGTACACCATATGTACACCAGCAGCTATATGTACACCATATGTACACCAGCAGCTATATGTACACCATATGTACACAAGCAACTATATGTACACCATATGTACACCAGCAGCTATATGTACACCATATGTACACCAGCAGCTATATGTACACCAAATTATTCACATTTATACACTAATCAAATATTTACAAAGTCATACAAAAAAGGAGAGAAAAAAAGAAAAAAGAAAAGAA
Source organism: Amblyraja radiata (assembly GCF_010909765.2). Classification (NCBI taxonomy): domain Eukaryota; kingdom Metazoa; phylum Chordata; class Chondrichthyes; order Rajiformes; family Rajidae; genus Amblyraja; species Amblyraja radiata. Next base: position 7,642,750 of record NC_045994.1, on the reverse strand, counting down.
AAAACCCTCATATACTATACAGTATCTTAGTCATATATACAACCCATCACCCTATAATCACCCTTCCCAATACAACCAGTATAATGATGATGGTATTATGATGGTAAAGGTGATGTAAGTAAGATGCACAGCCCAGGCTGCGGTTTCAGCCCACCTGGTTCTCAAAGCCCATGGCAGGAATGTTGCAGCGGACTGAGGCATCCTCATCGTGGCCGCACAGGTCAAGCTGGTTGAAGGAGCAGTCGGTGATGGAGTTCTCGAAACCCGTACACAACACCTTGCCCATGTGCACTGAGCCAATACCTGCAAGGGAGAGGAATCCAGTGAGATGTGAGCGTCATGTGGCTTTACCTGTCAAGGTAAAGTCACTGTTCGGTCTGAATATCTGTTTTTAGTTCAATTTTAGGTCTATTTTAGATATGTTAATTTTAAAGTTGTATGTATTGATTCTGTTTTTATTAATTGCACTGATGAGAAACAATTTTTTGTTTCTTCTGTGTGTGCAAGTTCTCAGTGAAATGACAATAACGTTAATACTGAATACTAATACTGAACCCTTGCTCTGTGGAGGCCACAACATTGAGACTTCAGGGGGACTCAATGGCAATCCAGGTGAGTTCTCCTCTAGACTGCCGATTGCCTTCCTATTGCCTCTGCAGCAGGCATGAACTCATCGGAGACCCTCGGACTATCCTTGATCGGACTTTGTTGGCTATATCTTTCACTAAAGGATATTCCCTTATCATGTATCTACACACTGTAAATGGCTCGATTGTAATCATGTATTTTCTTACCGCTGACTGGATAGCACGCGACAAAAGGCTTTTCACTGTACACGTGACAATAAACTTAATTGGAACTGGAACATTCAATGGCTGGCAACATTCACTGTATAAAACATTCAGCTGCAGCTCGGGAGTTCATTCTGTGCTATACTGTCCTATGTTCCATGTAAAACTGCTCCTCGAAAGCCACATAAATTGAGTGTTATCCATAAAGGCATGCCAAGTTCCTGCTGCACCACTGTACACCAGTGGCGACCTTGCTGATGTTTCAGTGGAAGGCTTTACTCATAAGTTATTTGACATTTGGCCCAACAGGTCTACTCCACCATTCAATCACGGCTGATCTATCTTTCCCTCTCAACCCTATTCTTCTGCTTCTCCCCATCATCCCTGACACCAGTACTAATCACAAATCTATCAACTTCCACCTTAAAAATATCCATTGACAACTTCCACAGCCTTCTGTGGCAGTGAATTCGACCGATTCACCACTCTCCGGCTAAAGAAATTCCTCCTCATCTCGTTTCTAAAGGTATGTCCTTTTATTCTGAGGCTATGGCCTCCGCTCCTAGACTCTCCCACTGGTGGAAACATACTTTCGACATTCACTCTATCCAGGCCTTTCACTATTCGGTAAGTTTCAATGATGTTCCCCCCCCCCCCCAATCCTTCCAAACTCCAGTGAATACAGGTCAAAGACTCATGGCTCATTTTCTCTATTTGAATTTTCTCCCAATCTCTCCTTTGTTTTCCCCTCCTCTCTGCTTCTCATAGATGTTTCTCATAGCTGTGGGAAGGCCAGTTCCCCTTTGGCAGGGAGTCAGGAATTTGCTGAACCATTCAGCTGAGGTCTGGTGAATTATTAAGAACAAGCTACGAGAAAGTCGATGTGACTATAGCCACAAGTCAGAGCAGTGGGAGGATGTCAGGAAGATGCCAACACATGTACAGTCAACCCTGGGGAAAACCAGATGGGGTAGATGGATAGCTTGATGTGCCAGTAATGAATGGGTAGGCACTAAGAATGGGGCAAGACATGGTGGGCAAGAGTCAAGCGTGTGTTCCATTGTCATATGTACAGAAACGGTACAATTAAATCCTTCCCCGCAGCAGGTTTGCAAACTCAACAGCAAGTGAGCGTATTTGCAAGCACGTGTGTGAGCATGCAAGCGAAAAAAGAGTGAGAGTGAGAGTGTGTCGAGGGTGCAAACATGAGTGAGTAAGTGTGAGGGTGAGTGTGTGTTGAAATGAGTGTGGGAATTAATGAGCGACTGTGAGAGCGAGGAGGAGAATCATAGCCCGGACAGTGGGCCTTTGTGGCCAAGGTAACACTTTTTTTAATATTTCGGACTTGAGGGCACGTGTTGGGGCCGAAAGTGTGGTGACTCTTGTGTGCTACAATCTTCTACTCTTCTACTTAGTATGATTGTGCCTAATGTACAGTAGGATTGACAAGCTAGTTGCAGGAAAAATGTTCCCAATGTTGGGCGAGTCCAGAACCAGGGGCCACACAGTCTTAGTATAAAGGGGAGGCCATTTACGACTGAGGTGAGGAAAAACTTTTTCGCCCAGAGAGTTGTGAATTTGTGGAATTCCCTGCCACAGAGGCCAAATCACTGGATGGATTTAAGAGAGAGTTATGACAATAGACAATGGACAATAGACAATGGTTGCAGGAGTAGGCCATTCGGTCCTTCGAGCCAGCACCACCATTCAATGTGATCATGGCTGATCATCCCCAAATAGTACCCCATTCCTGCCTTCTCCCCATATCCCCTGACCACTATTTTAAGAGCCCCATCTAGCTCTCTCTTGAAAGCATCCAAAGAATCTGCCTCCAACGCCCTCTGAGGCAGAGAATTCCACAGACTCACCACTCTCTGTGAGAAAAAGTGTTTCCTCGTCTCTGTTCTAAATGGCTTACTCCTTATTCTTAAACTGTGGCCCCTGGTTCTGGACTTCCCCAACATCGGGAACATGTTTCCTGCCTCTAGTGTGTCCAAGCCCTTAACAATTTTAGTTAGATAGATCTCTAGGGTCTAGTGGAGTCAAGGGATATGGGGAGAAGGGGTTTTTGATTGGGGATGATCACCTATGATCACAATGAATGGCGGTGCTGGCTCGAAGGGTCGAATGGCTTCCTCCTGCACCTATTTTCTATGTTTCTATGCTTCCTTCACTGAACTGCACGCTGAGAAAGGAATTCCACTGTACCCGTACAGGTGTGCATGACAATAACGTACAATTGTACTACAAAGATGTGTAGAGAGTTATCACACACTGGATGAATTGAGCCCCACTGCATGTAATACCTCCCTGTCTGGTTACATCTCTTGTGCTCCCTTTATTAAGAATGAAAATGTCATTTTCCGATAATAATGACAATGATTGCTGGGTTTATCCCCGGCTGGAAGTTTCTATCTCGATGACCTGCAGGTGACCTAACTTTGGTCTTCGCATGAGGGAGAGGTCATCCCGGCTTCAAAACAAAAGACATTCCCAAGCTTCCTTTAACCACACCAGGCTCTCTCAGTGTGTCTGTGGGTGGTCCCCTCAATAGCGGCTTCACAAGTCACTCTAGAAACCAGAGCACATGATCCAGAACGGAAGGCCGATAAATCGTGTAGTCTGCTCTCTCTGGTAGATTTATAAATCTTCCAGATCCCCAAAGTCTGTCCGGAAAACTGGAAGACAGAGTCTGCGGAAGGGTCCCGAACTGAAACGTCATCTATCCCTGTTCACCAGAGATGCTGCCCGACCTGTTGAGTTACTCCAGCACTTTGTGTCTTTATTTGGTTATCTGTGTCTGGGATGCTGCTGTGCTGAGATAGCTGTCACATATCCTGCCTTATGGCAGGGAGCAAACCTTACTGGCTGCCAAGTGGTTTGGGGATGCATTGAGGTTATAAAAAGCCATATTGTTCTTATAGTCTTAACTGCTCAGGTAGACAACATAGTCAGCGTGGACAGGTTGGACCAAAGGACCTGCTTATATACATTATCCCGTACATGACCCTATAAGTTTTGGGCTGTGGGAATGGTAGGTAGTGGGCGGGGTTGTGGGGGAACGGCTGGTGGTGAGAAGGGGGCAGAGGGATTGGGGGACCACGGGGTTATTGGCTAGTAGGTTAGGGGCAGGTGGAGATGGCGGGAGAGGTGGGGGTTCTTGGGCAACAGCAGCTGGTTGGGTGGTGGGAGAGGGAATGTGTTGGAAGGATGGGTTTTATTGGGAAAGGCTGGTGTTGGGGTAGGGGAATATGGAAAGATGGGGATGGAGGGAGAGGATGAGGTCATTGGTGTAGATGGTTCATGCATGCAACCAATAATATAGCTACCTCAGTACCACTAACCACGCCTTAGTTATCAAGTATAATAACTCTCTCTCTCTCTCTCTCTCTCTCTCTCTCTTGGTTCCAGCACGGTCATAGACTGTATGCAGTCAGTGCTGGAACGTGTCTAACCTATGTGATCATTAAACGTTAAGTAAAGCTACAAGTGTGTCAGACTTAACTCTTTACATGGTGTCAGAAGTGGGATGCCTGACCGAGCACACCACTGGCTATTCCCGCCTCGCGACCGTGGTTGGTGTGGCTGACTCTCCCAGATCTTACCTGGCAGACTATGATGGGACTGTCTATCATCGGAGCCATCAACACCTGCTGGCTGTGAACGAGCCGAAGCCTGCACCTGCGGGTCCTTATGCTCCTCCGTTGCTGTTCCAGCCTGCTACTGCCGATTGCCCTGCTGTTCCCTGCATGCCCCAGACCCCTCGCCTGTTGCGTTCTCCTCCTCCGCTGCCGCCAGGTTTTGGCCGGGTTGCTCCCCCTCCTACACGTTCGCCTTCCCCTCCTGCCTCTCCCGCTCCGACTGCGTCTCCTCCTGCTTTAACATTCTCGCCAGATTCCGCTACGCCTTCTCTTCTTTCCGATGGGGGGGGGGGGGAAGGCGCTGTACGCACGCGTTCGGGTCGCATTGTTAAGCCGCCTGTTCGCTACGGCGACTTTGTTTAAACTCGCATGCTCACGGCTCCAATTCTGTTTTTTGATTTCTAAGGGGAAGGATGTAGATGGTTCATGCATGCAACCAATAATATAGCTACCTCAGTACCACTAACCACGCCTTAGTTATCAAGTATAATAACTCTCTCTCTCTCTCTCTCTCTCTCTCTTGGTTCCAGCACGGTCATAGACTGTATGCAGTCAGTGCTGGAACGTGTCTAACCTATGTGATCATTAAACGTTAAGCTACAAGTGTGTCAGACTTAACTTCGTTACAATTGGGGAATGGTTGGTGTTAGGGTCAGGATAGATGAAGATGGTGGGATGGGATGAGGTCGTTGGGGAATGGCTGGCAATTTGATGGAGGCAGGGGGAATGGTGGAACGGACAGGGTTATTGTGTAATGGCTGATGTTAGGGTAGAGGCAGATGGGAAAGGTGGGACGAGATGCTGCCACTGGGGAATGGCTGGGGTTGTGGTAGAGGCAGATGGAGATGGAAGGAGAGGATGGGGCCATTGGGGAATGGCTGGTGTTAGGCTGGGGGCAGATGGAGATGAAGGGAGGGGAAGGCCTCACCTTTGCCCATTTGAGCCCCGCCCAAGGCATCCTTGGCAGTGCCGAATCCCAGCTGCCGACAGACCACACTGGCTGACACGAGGCCCCAATAACCATCGCAGATTGTTCCCCACTGCCCGTTCTTCAACACCTCCACTCTGCCTTCTCCGATCTTGGGACCTCCTCTGAGTCGAACCTGCGGTTCCTGCGGGTGCAAACAAAATCTGTTGGGCAAGGCGATCCCGTGAGAGAGAACAGTGGGAATCCTGCACTTCCCCTATCCATGCGATCCCATGCTCCAGCAGAATACACCCAGAACTACAGCATTGCCCATAGCACCTGCTGGTAGCTTGATGAGAACCACCATTGTATTACATAGAAACATAGAAACATAGAACAATGGTGCAGGAGTCTGCCCCGCCATTCGATATGATCATGGCTGATCATCCAACTCAGTATCCTGTACCTGCCTTCTCTCCATACCCCCTGATCCCTTTAGCCACAAGGGCCACATCTAACTCCCTCTTAAATATAGCCAATGAACTGGCCTCAACTACCTTCTGTGGCAGAGAATTCCACAGATTCACCACTCTCTGTGTGAAAAATGTTTTCCTCATTTCAGTCCTAAAAGATTTCCCCCTTAAATTAAAGTATTGTTGGCCAGTGAGACACGCTACCCTTTAACTCATTGGGATGGGAGGTTGAGTGGAGGATGTTGGAGGAGATTGCAATGATCGTGGCAAAGCACAAGCTATTTACCAGAATGATGCCTGGTCTAGGAGGTATTAGCTACAGAGAGAGGTTGGGCTGAAGTTTCCAATTTGTCCCACTATCGAGGCCATATGAGTAGGGCTGCCATTCAGATCCAGAGTGGGGTTGTGACACAAGGTGGTGACATTTGCCTCGGCTGGTTCAAGGGTAATGAGGGATGAAGGCTAAATGCTGGCAATGAAAGCTACATCCAGTTGCTGCATAAATAAATAACTTATCAAAAGGAATCCAAGCTTGGGTTGCAACAAGGTCGGCGCGGTGCATTACAACTCCAGAGACCCAGGTTCGATCCCGACTACGGGCGCTTGTCTGTACAGAGTTTGTACGTTCTCCCCATGACCTGCGCGGTTTTCCTCTGAGATCTCAGGTTCCCTCCAACAAGCCAAAGATGTGTAGGCTACACAACACGTTAAATGTGCACAAAATGCTGGAATAACTCAGCGGGACAGGCAGCATCTCTGGAGAAGGAATGAGTTACATTTTGGGCCAAAAATCTTCTTCAAACTCAACCGAAAAGTCGCCCTTCCTCCAGCTTAGGGGAGATTCATACTGATCCTCTTAGAATTAATGAAGCATTTGCTAAATTCTACGCTGAACTATACGCTTCCGATTGTCCTCCCACTGCAGGTGACATGCTCAGTAGTATGACGTTTCCCCGAATTGACGATGAAGCCACGAGAGACTTGGGTGGTCCCATAACTGTTGCTGAGGTCCAAGCAGCCATCACATCACTGCAAAGCGGAAAGTCACCCGGCCCTGACGGCTTCACTGTAGAATATTACAAAGCTTTCTCTGCTCTCCTCGCACCAGTCCTGAGAGATATGTACAATGAGGCGTTTTTACATCGTCGCCTACCGCCCACCTTGTCGTGGGCTACTACCTCCCTAATTCTTAAAAAGGAGAAAGATCCCCTGCTTTGTAGTAGCTATAGACCAATTTCACTACTGAATGTGGACCTCAAAATCCTCTCTAAAGCCCTTGCGCTCCGTCTTCAACGAGTGATGCCCTCTATTATCTCGTTAGATCAAAGAGGGTTCATACCAGGCCGACAGTCCTCCCACAATACTAGGCGTCTCCTTAACATCATCCATTCACCGAGTAGTGAGACCCTGGAGATAGTGGTCTCCCTCGACGCCGAAAAAGCTTTCGACAGGGTTGAGTGGAGGTACCTATATGAGGCGATGGACAGGTTTGGCCTCGGTAACAGTTTTATTCTTTGGGTCAGTCTATTATACTCGTCCCCGGTGGCCTCAGTACAAACAAACGGCACACTGTCGCCCCACTTCCCCCTTCGGAGAGGTACCAGACAGGGTTGCCCATTATCACCACTTCTGTTTGCTGTCGCGATAGAACCCTTGGCGGTCTGGTTACGCTCAGAGAAGGGCTTTAAAGGTATTACACGGTTCGACACAACTCATAAAGTCTCATTGTATGCGGATGACCTGCTCCTGTACATCTCGAACCCAGTCAGCTCTCTCCCTGTGATTACGAATATTTTAGAACGGTTTGGTGCGTATTCTGGTTATAAACTTAACTACCAAAGAGTGAGCTATTACCGATTAACTCATTGGCTAAGCAGCTCACTCGCTCTTTAACCTCATTCAAATGGGCAGAGGACGGGTTTCGCTACCTCGGCGTCTTTACCACAACATCCTTATCTGATATGTTCCGCACAAACCTTCTGCCTCTGGTTGAGAAAGCTGAAAGAGATTTTGACCGCTGGTGCAGTTTTACCGCTATCCCTCGTGGGCCGGATAAATCTGGTCAAGATGGTCGTCCTACCCAAATTCCTGTATCTTTTCCAGCACGTCCCTATACTTATCACTAAATCTTTTTTTGATAAATTAGAAAGGATAATATCTAAATTTTTATGGGGTAGCAAACCGGCTAGAATCCGAAAGGCGATACTGCAGTCTCCTAAGAGTGACGGCGGTTTGGCACTTCCTGACTTTAGGCGATACTATTGGGCAGCTAACTTGCAAAAACTCCTGTATTGGATGAATGATGAATTGCGACCACCTACCGACCTGGGTACACATGGAAAAGGCGAGTTCACATCTCCCGTTGCGGTACTGTCCTATGCTCCCAACTCCCCCTTCCTATAACATCTGTGGGTGCAGGCCCAATTGCGTCCCTCTCGCTCAAGATATGGAGTCAACTTCAGGAAAAACTTCGGTTTACAAGGCCCTTCCATCTTGACCCCACTGCTTAAAAATCACATCTTTAAACCTTCAAGTACAGACCACGCATTCAAAACCTGGCATAGCAACGGTATCAGTAGTATCAAAAACCTATACAAGGATGGCATCTTTTCGTCCTTTTGCGGAGCTCTCGTCCAACTATAGCCTCCCAAACTCCCACCTTTTTCGTTTTTTTCCAGATTAGGGATTTTGTGAAGAAGACATTCCCCCATTTCCCAAATCGCCCCCCCCTGAAACCCTGACCGATACCATCTTAGCTCTAGATCCCAACCGGAAGAAATGCATCTCTGTTTTGTATAACTTGTTAGGGTCGGTTATACTGAAACCTCATATCCTCATTAAAAGCTGCGTGGGAGGGTGAGCTGAATACGAAACTAACAGACCAGCAATGGGACTCTGCCTTGGACTTGACCCATTCTTCCTCCATATGTGCCCGTCGTGGCCTAATCCAATGCAAAGTCCTTCACAAAGTCCACTACACAAATGCAAGATTATCTAGAATTTACCCCGCTGTTAGGGACACCTGCAACAGATGTAATCAATCTCCTGCCAACCATAGCCATATGTTTTGGTCTTGCCCTAAGCTAGCAGCCTTTTGGAGGAGTGCTTTCGACTTGATAAGCAGAGCCTACGGCCAGACTATTCCTCCAAACCCACTGTCAGCCATTTTCGGTACCCCTCCCAACACCAACCTCTCTGTTGCGGTGAAACGGGTCCTAGCTTTTACAACCTTATTAGCCCGGAGACTGATCTTGCTTAACTGGAGGCTCACCTGTCCCCCGACACACGCCCGCTGGATTAAGGAGTAAGCTTGAAAAACTTAGGTTCTCTCTCAAAGGCTCTACCAAGACATTCCTAGATATATGGAACCCTTTCTTGGAACTTGTTAACTCTCTTAACTTGTCCCCGGACTCGGAAGAGGACTGAGTGCTCTCCACCATTGTTCTGCTCTACTGCAGCTGCTCTCCCCTTAACCCCCCCCCTCCCTCCCCACACTTATTTATTTAATTACTTACTTATTTACTGTTATTAGTGACCCCCTTTTTTTTTTTTTTTTTTTTTATTAATTTTTGTTTCGTTTATCTTACCATATTTGTGTGGATGTGTATGTATGTGAGTGTTGTTTGTCCCGACCTGATTCGGGTGGGTTGAAGGTGGGTAAGGGTAAGGGCTTTGAGGGTCGCTTACATACTGTTGCACAATTATGCCTTGGCTGTCACTGTCTGTTATCATTGTATGTATGCAAATTGCTGTGAAATTCAAATAAAAAGATTTAAATCGAAAAGTCGCCCTTTCCTTCTCTCCAGAGATGCTGCTTGGCCCACTGAGTTACTCCAGCATTTTGTGTCTATCTTCGGTGTAAACCAGCATCTGCAGTTCCTTCCTACACAGGTTGGCTTGGTAAAATTGTAAATTGTCCCTAGTGTGTGTAGGATAGTGTTGGTGTGCGGGGATCGTTGTTCCCCTGCGGATGCGGTGGATCGAAGGGTCTGTTTCAACACTGTATCACTAATCTAAACTAAACTAAACTAAATAAGCTCCCTGTCCACCAAAATTGTCGAGCCACACAAGAAATACTGTTGATGTGTATTAGGCATAAATTGCTTGAAATACTCAGCAAGTCAGGCAGTATCTGTGGGGGGAAATGGTGCCAATGTCACGGGTCAATTGTCATAATGAGAAAACAAGTTTAAAGACTACACTTCTAACAGTACTGACCCTCACACTGGGTGATGTGCTGAGATTTTTTATGTGGAGCCTGAACTCGTAGATTGAGAGGAGAGAGCTACACACAGACCCAAGGAGGATTAATTCATCTGCTACCACATCCACTACCAAGCTTTGCATCCAGTGGCCCCAGGATTTAACAGAAGGTTGAACATTCCCCAGCTGCACAGAGGCCAGGAGAAAGGATGCCAGAAGACTCAAAATTAATATTACACAGGACTCCCTCTGGGAGGCAAGAGAGAATGGAGGCACATGGTCCAAGTCCAATGCAGGGTACTTGGAGGACAAGGCTACAGGCACCACGCCAGACTCCCACAGTACCTTCAGCCAACACACATTGCTTTCTTCATGGTGATTCAATTTAACACATGGTTCCCAGTCCACTGCATGAACAAAAAGATGTTGCATCTCTGCAATGAATTCCAAGGCCACAGGATTGGGGACAGGTGGCTGTGGATCCAGAATCCAAGCAAAGATCCCAACAGCACGGCCAATATGCCATATGTCCAGTTTAAGGATAAGAGGGAAGTCTTTTAGGACCGAGATGAGAAAATCATTTTTCACACAGAGAGTGGTGAATCTGTGGAATTCTCTGCCACAGAAGGTTGTTGAGGCCAGTTCATTGGCTATATTCAAGAGGGAGTTAGATGTGGCCTTTGTGGCTAAAGGGATCAGGGGGTATGGAGGGAAGGCAGGTATGGGATATTGAGTTGGATGATCAGCCATGATCATATTGAATGGCGGTGCAGGCTCGAAGGCCTACTCCTGCACCTATATTCTATGTTTCTATGTCCAGGCAGCGGGTAGTCGATGGCCGCACTAGAGTTGACTGCCTTCCCCTTTTACGTCCGTGCCCGCGTGTCCCTGGAGAGGGAACACATGGTGTCTACGGGGACTTTGGGGCCTTCGTGAATGCTGGTCACAGCGGGATGTTGTGTGTTTTGTTGATTAAGTGGCCGTTATATTAATTTGATGATCGTTTGTTTGTAAAACTGTCAACATAGGCAGTCTTTGATTGTGCTCATTTGTATATTTATTTTAATTTTTTTGACTAAAAGTATTTGCATAATAAAAAATAAATTAATTAATTTAAAAACAGCACGGCCAAAACAACCTGGTACAAACACTCCAAGGCATTTTGCAGAAGTGATATCACTCAACGTTTGACGCCAGTTTACGTTAACCCAGGTGAGTGTAGGCTTGATCTAAAATGGAGGCACGGGAGATTTTAGATGCTGGAAACGCGTGGAAAAACGTAATGCCGGAGGAAAAGTAGTTTGGGTTTAGTTTATTCTCACGTGTACACGGAAAAGTTTTTGTTGCGTGCTGACCAGTCAGCAAAAAGACAATACATGAATAAAATCGAATAAGTCAAGTCAAGTCAAGTTTATTCGTCACATACACATACAAGATGAAAGTTGGTGGTTGGGAGAGAGGTGTGAGGAGGGGACAGTGAAATGGAGGGAGGAGTTAAAGGAGGAGGGAGGAGTTAAAGGAGGGGTGAGCAAAAATGACAACATGGGACCAGTGGGCTGCAGTGGCAAGATATCAACCAGGGGTCAAACCCTGGAGCTAGTGGTCCTTTATCCTGTGGATCCTGAACCCACCCCTCTCATCCTTCAGCAGAGCTTTGAGACCTCCAGTTTCATACACTATAGAACAACCAAATAGTGAAAGGCCTGGATAGAGTGGATGTGGAGGGAATGTTTCCTCAAGTGGGAGAGTCGAGGACCAGAGGGCCTAAACTCGGGATAAAAGGACGTTCCTTTAGACAGGAGATGAGGAGAAATGTCTTTAGTCAGAGGGTGGTGAATCTGTGAAATGTATTGCCTATGTGGTCCAAGTCATTGGGCATTTTTGTGGGCCAAGTCATTGGCCATTTTTAAAGCACAGATTGACAGGTTCTTGATTGATAAAGCCCCTGTCCCACTGTACGAGTTAATTCACGAGTTTTCCCCTGATTCGAACTGGGAGAATGTCCGTAGCGGGTCCGTAGGAGTTTGTGGATGTCTCGTAGCGGCTCGTAATGCTAACGGTTGGAACTCGGGAAATCCGGTAAACTGGTGAAGTTTTTTCATCCATGTAAAAAATGTTCAAGAGTAAAAAAAACTCGTAATGAAAAAAATTGTTACTTTTTACTCGTACGAGCCGCTACGAGACATCGACGAGCTCCTACGGACCCGCTTCGGGCATTCTCCGAGTTCGAATAAGGGGAAAACTCGGGAGAACTCGTGAATTACCTCGTACAGTGGGACAGGGGCTTAGGAGTGCCAAGGATTAGGGAGTGGTTATGGGGAGAAGGCAATAGAGTGCGATTAGGAGGGAGAGGTAAATCAACCATGATTGAATGTGGTGGAGTAGACCAGATGGGCCGAATGGCTTAATTCTGTTCCTATAACCAATGGACATATGTACTAACACTTTAAATCAAATAGTTAAGATGGGACAGTGTTTGGTCAATCAAGAAGAACATCTCTGCCAGAACTGACTGATACGTGCTTCAGATTTGCAGCCAGAACATCCATCTGGCTTTTATTTACTGATGTGCATTACACATAATATATGGAATGCACTGTGTGATGGCCTGTATTTCAAGCTTAAATTTATACACTGTTCAAAAACACTTTGTGGCCATTCAAGAGCCTTTCAATTCCAAGCCACGGGTTCCCAACATGCCTTAGCAACGACAGAACACATTCACTGTCTAATCTCAGTCTCTCGAGACCCCTCTCCTTAATGGGCTATTTGACTCCTGAAACATAGAAACATAAAAAATAGGTGCAGGAGTAGGCCATTCGGCCCTTCAAGCCAGCACTGCCATTCAATATGATCATGGCTAATCATCCCTAATCAGTACCCTGTTCCTCCTTTTTCCCCACACCCCTTGATTCCGTTAGCCCCAAGAGCTATATCTAACTCCCTCTTGAATATTTTTGAAGGGTGATAACTTCAACTTAATCAAAGGTCTTGGGTTCAGATCTTTCAATACAATCACAAATCCTGATACAGCATTAGTTTCTTCCCATTCCCCACCAGCCCTTCTCCTTCAGTAGATAATCTGATGAATTACTCTTTTGCTGTTAGTGGGACTTGCCGTGTATATGTCAGCAGCAGTATTTAATCAAACTGTGAATGTACTTTAAAAATGATCACCTGGGTTTCGGACGAGACAGACTAACAGGGCAAGCTGAGTTTCTATTTCTATGTACGCAGGCACCCACTGGCACTCAGACAACCATAGCCAGTCTCACATACATGTACACAGATGTGTGCACACACAACCCATACATGTGCATACACACACGCACCCACAGACGCCACACTGCTCTGGACAAGTTCACATTTCATTCTTGCCATCGGGGAGAAGGGAGAGGAGCCTGAAAACTGTAACATGCAGGAGCATCTTCTTCCCGACAACCATTAGGTTATTAACCACGACAACTCCAAATAGGCTCTGAACTATAGCTTGGGGACATTCTTTTTGACTTAGCACTATTATTATTTGTATGCTTGTAATTTATATATATATATATACTAGACCAAGTGCAGACCCGTTGGGTCTGTTTCCCCAACGCGCGTTTGTGGGGGGTGGGGGGATGTGGCGTCACACTCACACTAACCACCCCCGAAACACACAGGCGGGAGGAGGGGGGGAGAGGGAGACGGTGTGGGGAGAGGGGAGGGAGGGGAGAGGAGAGCGGGGAAGGGGGAGAGAGAGGGGGATGGGGAGGGGGAGGAGAGTGGGGAGTGGGAGTAGAGCGGGAAGGGTGGGAAGGGGGGTGAGAGGGGTGGGGGGGGGGTGGGAGAGGGGGGGAGGGGATGTTAGAGGGGCGGGACAGAGGTAGAGAGAGGGGATGAGGGGAAGGGGAGAGAGCGGGGGGGAGCGAGGGGATGAGGGGAAGGGGAGAGAGAGGGGGGGAGCGAGGGGTGGGGGAGCGAGGGGTGGGGGAGAGAGGGGTGGGGCAGGGGGGAGGGAGAGAGGTGGGGAGGGGGGAGGGAGAGGGGAAGAGTGGGGAGTGAGGGGGAGAGGGGTAGCGGGGAGTGGTGCAAGAGAGAGGGGAAGGGGGTGGGGGGAGATGGGGGTGAAGAGGGGTGGGGGAGGGGGGAGAGAGGGGGTGGGCTAAAGAGCCATTAGCAGTGCATTTTTACCTTCAACAACCCAAAGAGCCATTAGCAGTGCATTTTTACCTTCAACAACCCAAAGAGCCATTAGCAGTGCATTTTTACTTCAACCCAACCATATTTTCATTTTCAAACCACATTAAGGGCACTCACAGTTGAGTAGACATGTGCTCAGTTTTATTCAGAGCTCAGAGACGTGAACCTCTGGGTCCTCCATTTTGCAGAGACTGAGTGAGCACACCACTTCCTGGTTTTATAGTCCCTCCCCCTCCCTCCAGCAGGGGCAGCAGAGAGAATGGCAAATTATTTTAAAACATTAATATCTCTCTGATTTTTCATCGATGGGAAAAAGGCCCTTCGCCCCACAGACAAGCACCCGTAGTCAGGATCGAACCGGGATCTCTGGCGCTGTAACGCGGCCACCAGTGCTGCCTCTGGATGAGCTCAGTGCCGTCAGTGACTTTCTGTGCCCCTCGAGTCCTGTACCAGGGCAGTGATTCCCTGGGCTGCCACATATTACGGCCTGGCTGAGACCATTGAGCAACGCAACACTTTCAATTCCATCCAGCCACCTCGGACGCCATGACCGCCAACCCCACCCCCCCCCGAGCCGCGCAGCTGCGTCAATCACATTACCTTGAGCGGGAAGGCCTTGCGGACTCGGGAGGGGGTGATGGTAGCGAAGGGGCGGCCCGTGACACAGCTCACCACCACGGGCATCTGGTTCCCGCACGTACTGTTGCTACTCACTGCCAACAAACCCAAGCCGCAGTTGGAGATGTGGACTTCGTTGCCTGTGCAGTTGATGGAGTAGGGCCAGAAGATGTGCTTCTTCCTGCTGGCAAATGTCCTGCACAAAGGGAGCAATGAAAAACCAGTCACCTCCAACAATTCTCTTCTGGAGATACAGCAGGAAACAGTCCCTTCGGCCCGCTGAGTCCATGCCGTCCATCGATCACCCGTTCACACTAGTTCCATGTTATACCTCTTTCCCAAACATTCCCTACACATTAGGGGCCATTTTACAGAGTTCAATTAACCTACAAACTTGTAGGTCTTCAGGATGTAGGAGGAAACCAGCGTGGTGACAGGGAGAACGTGCAAACTCCACACAGACAGCACCCAAGGTCAGGATCGTAATTGAATCTCTGGTGCTGCTCGAACAGCTGCACCACTACATTAAGGGCCAATATACCCCTCTGCAGGCACAGGAGGAGGGCAAACAGCCCTCATCCTGTCCCACCAGGACCCTTTCTGCCTTCATTGGCTCCAATACCTCTTACACCCTAGGACAGCTAATATGGAAGCGATTCAGATTTCAACTCATAGAACAAGGGTTACTACTCCTTGTGGAAGGAGTTCCTCCACCACTCTTTTTGTGGAAGTATGTCCTTAATGGCTATACTTAAGTTGTTTGATCTTCACACCCACCTCCATCAATGTGAACAATTGAAACAGTTTTTGTCATCTAATCCCACCAATTCCTTTCAAATCCAACAAAACTCCATCATTCCAAGCCTTTATTGGCCGCGGGCTGCAAGCTTGGGATTAGAATGAAAGAAAGACGTGGGTTTGCACAGCACTGACCTTCAAAGGACAACACCCAACTTGTCAAGGTGGACCGTTGATGCAACAACCGTTTGTGGGGTGGCACTGTGGAACAGCAGTAGAATAGCTGCCTTACAGCGCCAGAGACCCAGGTTCGATCCCTCCTACAGCTGCTGTTTGTACGGAGTTTGCACGTTCTCCCTGTGACTGCGTGGGTTTGCTCGTGGGTGAGATGATCGGTTTCCTCCCACACTACAAAGACGTATAGGTAAATTATCCCTACTGCGTGTAGGATGGTGATAATGTGCGGAATCGCTGGCCGGGGCGGGCTCGGTGGGTCGAAGGGCCTGTTTCCGCGTTCTATCTCTGAACGAAACTAAACACAAAAGTCTCTCATTCCTACTGTTACGCAAGCTGCCTTATGCCCCTGTCCCACTTAACAAACCTGAATGGAAACCTCTGGATACTTTGCGCCCCACCCAAGGTTTCCGTGCGGTTCCCGGTGGTTTTTGTCAGTCTCCCTACCTGCTTCCACTACCTGCAACCTCCGGCAACCACCTGCAACCTCCGGTTAGGTGGACACCTATTCTCCTGTGATATGTTCATCCATATCACCCTGAAAGCTCCGTTGAGCCCAAGCTCTCTCCTCTATTCAGTTCAGTTTATTTTATTGTCACCTGTAAACTCGGGTGTTGTAGCTTTTCTCGGCCGGGAAGCCGAACATGCCACAGGTCACCCTGGTGTTGAGCTCTGTCCAGTCTGTGCTACAGATCTGCTTCCATTTCCCGTCCTGTTTCACCTCCACGTAGCCCTCGGTCACGGGCAGGCTCCTCCGAGACGGGCCAAAGACCCCCCTAATGCGAATATCTTCCACATGCTGCTGCCCTTCCTAGAGTCAGGAAAAAAATAGATTGTTATTTGACAGCATGTGGAATTCATTTCTCAACTTGCTTTAACTTACAGACAATAGACAATAGGTGCAGGAGTAGGCCATCCGGCCCTTCGAGCCAGCACCGCCATTCAATGTGATCATGGCTGATCATCCACAATCAGTACCCCGTTCCTGCCTTCTCCCCATATCCCCTGACTCCGCTATCTTCAAGAGCCCTATCTAGCTCTCTCTTGAAAGTATCCAGAGAACCGGCCTCCACCGCCCTCTGAGACGGAGAATTCCACAGACTCACCACTCTCTGTGTGAAAAATGATAGTAAGCGAGCAGACGTTTTTAAACGGAGGACAGTACTAAACTGGAAGGGACCATTAAACCATTGAAGGGCAAACAATCGGCCTCATCCTTTCCCAACACAATGGTGATGCTTCCTTCAATCACTTATCCACATATAGTCATAGAGTGATACAGTGTGGAAACAGGCCCTTCGGCCCATCTTGTCCTGGCAACACCAGTCCCACCTGCCTGCACAGGGTCCATATCCCCCCAAACCTGTCCTGTCCATGTACCTGTCTAACTGTTGTTTAAATACTTCTCCCTTGAATGTCCCCTTCCATTGCCCAACCAGTGGAATTCAATTCCCAACCATAGTTGGCTGAATCAAGTTTTGGTTCCACTCCATCGTAGTTTTTGGTTTAGTTTAGTTTATTTTCGCCACATGTGCCGAGGTACAGTGAGAGGTTTTTGTTTGCGTGCACTCAGAGGAAACCTACGTAGTCACAGGGAGAACTTGTAAACTCCACACAGCCAGCACCTGCGGTCAGAATGTGAGGCAGCAACTCCACCAGCTGCTCCACTCTATGCCGCCCTTTCCTCTTTTTTCCATCTGAAATGTTTATTCGCTTTGTCTGTCCCACAGATGCTGCCTGACCTGCTGAGTGGTTCCAAATTTAGGATTTGTTTCAGAATTCAACACCGGGCTGGGTCACTCCCGGCAAGCAGGCCCGACTCTCCCGCCATTGACGGATCTCAGGGGACATGCCCGGTAAGCCTGGCTTGCCGACCGCGGTCTCTGGTAGCACCGGGAACCCGCCCAAACGCTCACGGTCAACAGGGACCTCGCCCAAACGCTCGGCAAATGGCATAACCGGGAGGGAACTGTAGAAGACGGGTGTGGGGAGCAACCACTGTTAGTGGGGTGAACCGGAGTAAGGCCTTTGGGTAAGCTGCAGGAGAAGCCTCCTGGGCACAGAGAAGGCCGGGCGAGGAGAGGAGAGGGACGTTGGTTCACGGAAATAGTTCCAGTACATCAAGAGTGTGGGCCGACCGGACTTAGGACTTTGAATAATGGTTCCAATAATGTCGGCGCCCGCATGTGTAATATATGCAAAAATAATTTCACTCTGCGGTTGCATATGTGACGAATTGACAATACTTTGTTTGCACTTGCCATGTGTTTTGAGACTCTGAGCACTCTGGGCTAACAGAGTGTTAATCTAAAGAAGACTTTCCAGGTTTACTGCCATCAGAATTAAATGAAAACAAATGTGCATCTGAAAGTTGGAGGAGTGATGAGTGAGTGGCTTGTTGGAGAGAAGGTCTCTTGGAGAAGCTGTACATGAGGGAACTAAATGTACTCGATCACAGTATTGTCTCATTCCCACGTTTGGGAGCTAAGTGCAAAAACATATGTTGAATATTGGACTTCATCGCTGCTGTTTCATTCACTGCAGCAAGTAAACATTGATGGAAAGTGTTTCTCTATTGTTGCAGTGTAGTAAGGATGCGCTGTACAGCAGAAAATGCTGACATTTGGATGAAGCATTAATATTGGGTGTTAAAGATTTTGCACAGCAGCAAAGGAGTTATTACCTCCGATCCGTGGTCACTACTTAACACTCAACCAATAGGCAATAGACAATAGGTGCAAGAGTAGGCCATTCGGCCCCTCGAGTCAGCACCGCTATTTAATGTGACCACGGCTGATCATCCACAATCAGTACCCCGTTTCTGCCTTCTCTCCATATCCCTTAACTCTGCTATCCATAAGAGCTCTACCTAATGCTCCTGTCCCACTTAGGAAACCTGAACGGAAACCTCTGGAGACTTTGCGCCCCACCCAAGGTTTCCGTGCGGTTCCCAGAGGTTTTTGTCAGTCTCCCTACCTGCTTCCACTACCTGCAACCTCCGGCAACCACCTGCAACCTCCGGAAGCCGCACGGAAACCTTGGGTGGGGCGCAAGGTCTCCAGGGGTTTCCGTTCAGGTTTCCTAAGTGGGACAGGGGCTTAACTCTCTCCTGAAAACATCCAGAGAACCAGCCTCTGAGGCAGATAATTCCACACACTCACAACTCTCTGTGTGAAAAAGCTTTTCCTCATCTACGTTCTAAATGGCTTACCATTTATTCTACATTTATACCACACAATATCTGGATACTTGTGCTATCATGTTTTATGTAAATTTGCCGTGCACAAGTTGACTGCTGTGTTTCCTGCATCACTACAGTGACAACACCTCAAAGTCATTTCTTTAGCCAAAAGGGCCTGTCCCACTTGGCGATTTTTTCGGCGACATCATTGACTGATGTATCGGGTCACCGAAAAATTTGTGGCGTGATGACATGTGACGCGCGGTGATTTTTCAAGTGTCGCAACAGTTTTTTTTGTCGCCACTGGATTTTGAAATGTTGAAATTCTTTTGGCGACACTGATATGATGCCGGCAGTCGCCGAAAAAATCGCCAAGTAGGACAGGCCCATAAAGGAACACTTTGGGATGTGCTGAGGCTGTGAAGAGCAAGACTCTTATCTCAGATAGCAGAAGAACAAACTCCCTGAAAGGTCAGGCTGCAACTGATCACAGTTTCCTCACAGCTTTCTGCAAAGGTGCATCAGTTCAGAGTGCAGCAAAATCACTAACATCATTAAAACTTCACATGTTGCAAACATAATTACATTTCATGCAAAATACTCCTAAATTGAATCACAGAACCCTGCTTTGTTCCCAGGATTATCCAGTTGAAATCTGATTGTTTGCTGGAATCAAGATAATGAAACTCAGTAACTCAGTGGGCCAGGCAGTGTCTCTGGAAAACATGGATAGGTGATGGTTTGGGTCGGGACATCCTGACCTATCCATGTTCTCCAGAGATGCTGCCTGACCTGCTGAGTTACTCCAGCACGTTGTGCCTTTTAAGGTAAAACAGAATAAGATTAAATGTTATTTCTCTTGGATCGGGCCTGGAGCTGGGGAACTAGTTCCATTGCCCTGATGTTAAATTCTGTTTTGACCCAGTAAGAGCGGTTTTGAACAGTTGACAGAACTTAAATGATGCTTAAAATGAAAAAAATATAGAAACATTTGTTCCCATTGTGAATGCAAATGCACTGGTTTATATTTACATGAGATTACATCAAAACCCAGCCTGACATCTGGTATCAAGCTGTCTAACTGTTTGTTGGCAGGCATTCTGTTTTTGGCAGTCTGAGGGTTCGAAGTCACTGGCTCCATTCACCACTGAGGTGAAGTTGGCGCGGAGTCGGTGAGCCGAAGGTGCTGTTTCCACGCTGCATCTCCAAAGTCTAAAACCTATGTTCCACGCCTGTCCGTTGACTATGCTCAACTCTGGACTACAAGAGCTGCACTTAGACCCCAAGGATGCTTCCATGGAGCTTGGAACATAACACAAGCATGATTGATGATATTGAGCAGTTTCAGCTGCAGCAAAGGGGATAATTGCAAAGCGGAAATTAAGAATGAGCAGGAGATCTCCAACAGAAAACACGGACAGAGAGTAGAATTTCTCCAAATGGGATCCTGCACGGTGATCCCAGGTTTTGAGGAGCCAAAGTTTTTAATTTAATGTTGCTCCGTGCTGTAGAATTAGAATCAGGATGGGTTTTGGAGCTGTGTCATGGTGTATGGACTGGCCCGGAAAAGCTAATCACAGAGAAACAACCATTTCCAAAGGTGCAGCTGCAGGTGGCACACCGGGAGTGTTGCTGCCTTTCAGCGCCAGAGACCCGGGTTCAATCCCGACTACGGCTGCTGTCTGTACGGAGTTTGTGCTTTCTCCCTGTGACTTTGTGGGTTTTCTCCAGGAGCTCCGGTTTCCTCCCACACATCCAAAGATGCACAGGTTCGTAAGTTAGTTGGCTTTGGTTTGTCCCTAGCGTGTAGGATAGTGCTGGTTAATGGGGATTGCTGGTCGGCATGGACTCGGTGGGCCGAAGAGCCTGTTTTTAAGCTGTATCTCTAAATTAAACTAAACCAAAGTAGGGCACAGGAAGAAGGTAGGTTTGTTTGTTCTGGATTCGGCAGAGCTCTGATCAAGCTCAGTGTGAAAGGGAAATGTCGGGCCTAGGCTGATCTCTCTCAACAGCTGCTGATCCCCAGGTACACACAATATCTAAGCACCATCCTTCATAGAGTGTGTAAGAACAGTAGCCTGACGGTAGAAGCAGCTGCTTCAAATGGGGGAAATGGATGATTTATAGCAGCAGGGGACGTCACTCGAGGACACAGACATCAGGCGTTTGGAAAAAGAAGCATTCCAGATGGAATGTTTTGCCTGGAAATGAAGGGGAAGCAGATTCCATAGGTATTTGCAAAAAGGAATTGCATTAATATATAGGCTGCACATTGGCACAGCGAGTAGAGGCGATGCTCACAGCACCAGAGACCCCGGTTTAATCCTGACCCCGTGTGCTGTCTGTGTGGAGTTTGCATGTTTTCCGTGACCACGTGGGGGTATCTTGGGTTCTCCGGATTCCTCCCACATCCCAAAGACGTGCGGGTTTGTAGGTTAACTGGCTGCTGTACGTTGTCGCCTAGTGTGTAGGGAGAGGATCTTCTTCTTCTTGCGTATGGCGTGCACAGCCTAAAGTTGTCGGACAACTTGTTCTATTTGATCTTATTTGATTGTGCACGCCGGGTTGATTGCATTGGTCGAAACAGGGCGGACCACGTGAAGGTTGTAATCTCCCACCCCAGGGAGAGAATGCCAAGGTGGGATAATATAGAACTGGTGTGAACGGGTGATTGATGGTCAGCATAGACTTGATGGGTTGAAGGGCCAATTTCCATGCTGCCTCTAGCAATCAATGTGTGGAGGAAATATTCACACCAATAGAGACTAAGATCAGTGGAAGGCCAGGAGAGGGGTCCAGTTAATAGTTCTTTAAAAGAGTCAGCACAGGTTTGGATTTGAATTGCCTTTCCACTATGCTGTTCCGTTGAGTCTATGAAGAGCAGGGACTGAAATATATTGGATGGATGTTCAAAGGCCATTTTCAGGCATGATGATAGATTTCTATGCGATTTCTTTGTGGGTTATTTGGAAACTGGATTTTTATTCAATATCTTTGCAAGTTATTTGGAACCAGGATCACAGAGGCTATTTGATTGACTATTGTGTGTTGGTTCTGAGTCATTTGGAGCAGTTTTGCTTTCAATTCGATTGGGAAAGTGTAGGCTGCCATTTGGAGTTATAGAAGGCAGAAATGTTGGGTAGGGGTTGGAGACAGAAAGCCCTCCAACCATTCATGCAGAGCTCCTCTGAATTGTTTCAGCACCTTGCTGCCAGAGCAACTAGACTCCAGCGGCCGAGTATGACCATCAGTTTCCATTTGCTAACCTCTGCCATCTCATTTTCCACTTCAGTCAAAGCAGCAAGTTCTAGCCTCAATATAAATACTGCCAAAGCAATGCACTTTGGTTCCAACAGCTCCCGTCATCTGTTGAAGTAGCCAAAATGGCTCAGAAGGTTAAAACGTTGCATAAGTGGTGGGAGTAGAATAGGCCATTCGGTCCTTCAAGTCTAGTCTGTCATTCAATCATGGTTAATCTATCTTTTCCTCCCAATCCCATTCTCCTGCCTTCTCCCCATAACCTTTGACACCCGTACTAATCAGGAATGATCTGTCTCTTCCCTAAGAATATCCATTGACTTGGCCTCCACAGCCTTCTGTAGGAATGAATTCACAGATTCACCACCCTCTGACTAAAGGAATTCAATAGACAACAGACAATAGGTGCAGGAGTAGGCAATTCGGCCCTTCAAGCTAGCACCGCCATTCAATGTGATCATGGCTGATCATCCCCAATCAGTACCCCGTTCCTGCCTTCTCCCCATATCCCTTGACTCTGCTATTTTTAAGAGCCCTATCTAGCTCTCTCTTGAACGCATCCAGAGAACCTACCTCCACTGCCCTCTGAGGCAGAGAATTCCACAGACTCACCACTCTCTGTGAGAAAAAGTGTTTCCTCTTCTCTGTTCTAAATGGCTTACCCCTTATTCTTAAACTGTGGCTCCTGGTTCTGGTCCTGGTTCCTCCTCGTCTCCTTCCTAAAGGAACGTCCTTTAAATCTGAGACTATGACCTCTGGTCCTAGACTCTCCCACTAGCGGCAACATCCTCTCCATGTCCACTCTATCCAGGCCATTCATTATTCGTTGGACATTAGATCACTCAGCTCCTCAGAGCTGTTCAGCCATTTGATCCGACCACACCTGTCGTGCACTTCAACTCCACGTACTCACCTTTGGACATGAAACATTTAAAGCTGATCATTGAATGATTGACTGAAAGATGCAACATAGATACAAGCCCTTTGAACCTCCGAGTCCAGGCCGACTATCGATCACTCAATCTCACTAGTTCTAAGTTATCCCACTTTCTGAAACACCCCCTAAAAACTAGGGGCAATTTACGGAGCCAATTAGATCAGAAGACGGAAGAATAGAATTAAGCCAATCGGCCCATAGCGTCTGCTCCACAGGTACACAGAAAAGCAGGAGAAACTCAGCGGGTGCCGCAGCATCTATGGAGCGAAGGAAATAGGCAACGATTCGGGCCGAAACCCTTCTCTCCGGAGTCTGCTCCACAATTTGATCCTGGCTCATCTATTTTTCCCTCTCAACCCTATTCTCCTGTCTTCTCCCTGTAAATATTGACACTCTTACTAATCAAGAATCTATCACTCTCCGCTTTAAAACTACCCAAAGACTCGTCCAGCACTGCCATCCTTGGCGATGAATAATACGACAGATTCGCCACCCACTGGTTAAAGAAACTCCTCCTCGTCTCCTTTCGATTGGTACATCCTTTTATTCCGAGGCTGTGATTACTTTTAACCTGCAAATCCGCACGACTTTGGGATGTGGGAGGAAACCGGAGCACCCGGAGAAAACCCACGCGGTCACAGAGAGAATGTTTAAACTCCATACAAGTAGCACCCGTAGTCAGAATTGAACCTGGGCCTCTGGCGCTGTAAGGCAGCAACTAGACAACTGTGCCACTGTGCTGCCCCACTGGAGTTACTCCAGCAGTTTGTGCTCCTTTTTGTAAACCAGCATCTGCAGTTCCTTGTTTCTAAAATTCTGCATTAACTCTAACACTTAAAAACTCTGCAAGGCGGAGAAGCAGTTTGAGTGAACTTCCCTCGTATGACAAACCTGTCACTCGAGGAATCAGTCTGGTGAATCTTCATTGTTTAGTTTAGAAATACAGCATGGTAACAGGCCCTACTGCCCACCGAGTCCACACCAACCAGCGATCCCTGCACATTAACACTATCCGACACACACTAAGGCCAATTTTACATTAATACCAAGCTAATTAACCTACAAACGTGTATGCCTTTGGAGTGTGGGAGGAAACCGAAGATCTCGGAGAAAGCCCACGCGGTCACGGGGAGAACATACAAACTCCGTACAGACAGCACCCTGTAGTCGGGATCGAACCCTGGTTTCCGGCGCTGCAAGCGCTGTAAGGCAGCAACTCTACCGCTGCGCCACCGTTCCGCCCTGTTGTATTGTATTCCGTCTGTAGCCATCCAAAGCCAATAAGCAGAGATCGTTGAAAAAGCACTGTGTTGGAGCGTCCCTTTAAAATGATAGCCAAGCAAAGGACGTGCGTCTTTGTCCACAGTAAAGTGGTTTACTGGGCCCTATCCTCTGCCGTCAGAAGGACTAGTGCTAAAGCAGATTGGTTCCAGGTTGCTGAGGTAGGGGACCTCCAATATAATCAGCTGTGAATTGGACTCAAGTGAAAAAATAGCAGCAGCACCGCACATATTCTAAGCTTAGCCATAATGATATACAGTGCAGGATACTGGCTCACCCCAAGGCTGTGTCCTAAGCCCACTGCTGTTCAGTCTGCTTACTCATGACTGTACTGCCAGACTCAGCAATAATTACATCAATAAGTTCGCTGATGACACACAGTGGTGAGTCTCTTCAGTGACACCAATGAGTCGGCGTACAGGATGGAGGTGGAGCTGCTTACAGAGTGGTGCAGATCCCACAATCTCATCCTCAATGTGGAAAAGACAAAGGAGATGGTGATCGATTTCAGGAGGGCTGGAAAACACCATCACACTCCGCTGCATATTGATGGTGCTGCTGTGGAGAGGGTCAGCAGTGTGAAGTTCTTGGGACTTCACCTGGCGGATGACCTGACCTCAACGACCAACACCACAGCAGTGATCAAAAGAGCTCAGCAGCGGCTCCACCCCCTCCGGAGACTAAGGAAAGCAGGTCTCCCTACTGTTCATCTAAGGACCTTCTACAGGGGCACCATCGAGAGTATATTGAGATGCGGCATCACTTCCTGGTTTGGGAGCTGCAAGGCTTATGAACAAAACCAACTCAACAGGATAGTGAAGACCGCCAGCAGGATCATTGGTGCCCCACTCCCTTTCCTGTTGGAGATCTATCAGAAGCGGAGCATCAGCAGAGCCATCTCCATTATCAAGGACCCACACCATCCATCACACCACAACTTCTCCATTCTGCCATCTGGGAAGAGGTACAGGAGCATCAGCTGCAAAACCAGCAGGATGCTCCATAGCTTCTTCCCACAGGCAACAACGGACTGTGTCCCCTCCCCATATATCATACACCAACACATCTAACCTCGCCCATACTTTGACAGTTAGGCGCCTGTCAAAGCAAAGCCACTGTTCGGTCTGAATGTCTGTTTTTATTTCAATTTTTAGGCCTATTTTAGATATGGTAATTTTAATTTTAATGCTATATGTATTTATTCTGTTTTTATTAACTGCACTGACGGGAACTGATTGAGAAACAATTTTCCGTTTCTTCTGTGTATGTAAGTACTCAGTTAAAATGACATTAAAGTAAATACTGACTACTGGGATAGACTTGGCCAGCAGGGGGGATAGAGGGGCAATGTTGATGCAACTAAATTTTGCTGCACAGAGTGGTGGAGAGTGCATTTCTGAATTCAGGGCCAGAGACCTCTTATGAAATGTAAAACCTCCTTGCAAGAGGCCCAGCTTTCTCAGAATCTATCAATCCCTCGTCAGTTTCACTGAAGGGGCCCTGCAGCACAATGCTGGCGGGAGTGCCTTGACAAGTCCCCAGCGTTTAGTGCACACTGTAAAAGTCTCAGTTGCTCTCCAGGAATCTCACTGAGGTCTTTAAAAAAAAAAAATGCATCCTGCTTGATGGCAAAGAAAATGAGAAAGTTGTGTGCAGTTTGAGATTAGACAGCTGGGAATAAACAAAATATTTATCATCGACTTCAACCATCTGAGGTCAGGCTAAACCACCCCATCCACGTTTATCTCACAATCTTAACGACTTGCCGGTCAAACATTCCTGAGGCAAAGAAGTTGCAAGTCCTGTAAACACTATTTATGGAACATTAGGCTAAAGGTTCAACTGCCTGATTTATATAACTTTATTGCTTTTTCTCTTTTACCTAGCATTACAGTTCCACTGTCCCCTTCTTCCCACGATCTAATCCTAACATATAGTGGAGGCACAAGTGACTGCCGATTTAGGTTTTTAGAGAAACAGCACGGAAACAGGCCCTTCAGCCCACCGTGTCCCCACCAACCAGCGATCCCCGCACACTAATAATGCCCCTGTCCCACTTAGGAAACCAGAACGGAAACCTCTGGAGACTTTGCGCCCCACCCAAGGTTTCCATGCGGTTCCCGGAGGTTCCTTGGAGGTTTTTGTCAGTCTCCCTACCTGCTTCCACTACCTGCAACCTCCGGGAACCACACGGAAACCTTGAGTGGGGCACAAAGTCTCCAGAGGTTTCCGTTCAGGTTTCCTAAGTGGAACAGGGGCTTTTAACACTATCCTACACACACTAGGGACAATTTACAATTTTTACCAAGCCACTTAGCCGACAAATTCGTATGTCTTTGGAGCGTGGGAGGAGATCAGAGCTCCTGGAGAAAACCCATGGGGAGAACGTACAAACTCTGTATAGACAGCATCCCGTAGTCAGGTTCGAACCCAGGCCTTTGGATGGGATAGTTTCTTCTGCCTCTGCCAGAGGAAGTAATCCAAGTGGTGCTGCTGCACTAGCTGACATTAGAGTCCTAGCTGGATACAGCACATGCCGTTTGTCCGAATGTGATAATGATCGCCACCAATTGCTCATTTACACTAAACCCAGCTTTTATTTGATGCAATTCTCATCAACTCTTTAGACGTTAGAGAGATAGAGCGGAAACAGGCCCTTCAGCCCACTGATTCCACACCAACCAGCAATCCCCATACACTAACACAATCCTACACATGAGGGACAGTTTTACAATTTTACCGAAGCCAATTAACCACGTCTTTGGAGTGTGAGGAGGAAACCAGGGCACCCGGGGAAAACCAACATGGTCACAGGGAGAGTGTACAAACTCTGTACGGACAGCACTCATAGTCAGGATCAAACCTGGGTCTCTGGCGCTGTAAGACAGCAACTCTACCACTGCGCCACTGTGCCATCCCAAACTCCCTCCAGAGTCTACCCCTACACTCATATGCTAAGACAACCTACAGTGGCCAAACTGCTCTTACCAATTACATATCATGAGGAAGCTCATGCAACCATGGCAAGTATGTCCACAACCCCTGCTGACAGTGCCAGGGTCAGACCTGAACCCAAGTAACCGAGGCAGCGGCTTTACTGGGTATACCACTGCCATAGAGGGAGTACAGAGAAGGTTCACCAGACTGATTCCTGGGATGTCAGGACTTTCATATGAAGAAAGACTGGATAGACACGGCTTGTACTCGCTAGAATTTAGGAGATTGAGGGGGGATCTTATAGAAACGTACAAAATTCTTAAGAGGTTGGACAGGCTAGATGCAGGAAGATTGTTCCCGATGTTGGGGAAGTCCAGGACAAGGGGTCACAGTTTAAGGATAAAGGGGAAATCCTTTAGGACCGAGATGAGAAAAACATTTTTCACACAGAGAGTGGTGAATCTGTGGAATTCTCTGCCACAGAAGGTAGTTGAGGCCAGTTCATTGGCTATATTTAAGAGGGAGTTAGATGTGGCCCTTGTGGCTAAAGGGGGTATGGAGAGAAGGCAGGTACAGGATACTGAGTTGGATGATTAGCCATGATCATATTGAATGGCGGTGCAGGCTCGAAGGGCCGAATGGCCTACTCCTGCACCTATTTTCTATGTTTCTATGTAATCTACCTGAATAAGTTTGCCACCCCAGCTCTCAATGTAACCGCAGTCCTCAGTAGAGTGGCAGTACTGAAGAGACCAGTTTCTTGGTTCATCCTGCACAACAATCTCCTCCCAGAAAATACCAATCTAGATGACAACTTAATCATGTGGCATTCCTCAGCTGGAAGGCGAGATTGGAAGTACATAAAATCTAACAACCAATTATTCCGCGCTCCTTGGAATGGGAAACAGATGTGCGTTGGAACAATTCCCGGCTGTGTAATATATACTTTGTTTAAACTTTCACAGTGTTCAATGGATCATATGAGAAACGTAATAAACCCGTAACTTCTCAACTTTAATTTCTGATGCACAAAGCTAATAAAAAACCTCACAGTTATGCAAGCAAATTCTCAAGGCACTTCACGGGAATGTGGTTGGTCAAATTGTAGCCCGCATTTGTGACTGAGGGAAGTTGAGGCCAGTTCATTGGCTATATTTAAGAGGGAGTTAGATGTGGCCCTTGTGGCTAAAGGGATCAGGGGGTATGGAGAGAAGGCAGGGATGGGATACTGAGTTGGATGATCAGCCATGATCATATCGAATGGCGGTGCAGGCTCGAAGGGCCGAATGGCCTACTCCTGCACCTATTTTCTATGTTTCTATACAAAGCAAGATAGGCACAAAATGCTGGAGTAATTCAGCAGGACAGACAGCATCTATGGAGAAAAGGAATAGGTGACGTTTCGGGTCAGAACC
Source organism: Amblyraja radiata (assembly GCF_010909765.2). NCBI lineage: Eukaryota > Metazoa > Chordata > Chondrichthyes > Rajiformes > Rajidae > Amblyraja > Amblyraja radiata. The sequence continues at coordinate 7,613,954 of NC_045994.1, read as the reverse complement.
CTTCTTCAATTATCCATGCACATTTCCCCCATAGGTTTATTTTACTTTAGTAAGTAGGCTTTACTTTAGAGGTATTGAGGTACAGCACAGAAACAGGCCCTTCGGCCCACCGAGTCTGTGCCGACCAGCGATCACCCTGTCCACTAAATTAAATTTTAAATTTCTTTATTTATATAGCACATTTTTAGTCAACTTGCATTGACACCAAAGTGCTTCACATAATTACATTCACACACACAGGCAAAGATGGGTGAAGTGTCTTGCCCAAGGACACACACAATCAAAGGTGGGTGAAGTGTCTTGCCCAAGGACACAACGACAGTATGCACTCCAAGCGGGATTCGAACCAGCTACCTTCTGGTTGCCAGCCGAACACTTAGCCCATTGTGCCATCTATCTAGCTCTATCGTACACACTACGGACAATTTATAATTTTACCGAAGCCAATTAACCTACAAACCTGTACATCTGTGGAGTGTGGGAGGAAACTGGAGCACCCAGAGAAAACCCATGCGGTCACAGAAAAAACTTGCAAACTCCATACAGACAGGACCCAGGATCAAACCGGGTTTAATTTCAGTTTAGTTTAGTTTAGTTTAGAGATAGCGCATGGAAACAGGCCCTGTGTCTGCACCCACCATCAATCACCCTTTCAGTAGTTCTATGTTATCCTACACACTAGGGGCAATTTACAGAGGCCAATGAACCTACAAACCTGCGCATCATTGGAATGTGGGAGGAAACGGAACACCCGGAGAAAACCCACGTGGTCACAGAGAGAAAGTACAATGTCTGCACAGACAGCACCCGTGGTCAGGATTGAAATGGAGTTTCTGGTTGCTGTGAGTCAGCAGCTCTACTGCTGTGATACTGTGCAGCCCTACTGTGCCCCAATGTCATGTACTCTTGCTGTTTATGTCCTTTCAGCTGGTGGAGGTCACTGGTTGAGGAGGGGCAGTCAGAGGTGAGTAAGTAGTTTGTGGGCAGCGCACTCTGTAGCCATGGTGTGACAGTGTTGGAGGGCGGGAATGTTATAGCTTCGGTTTTGCAAGGGTCACAGGCAGGGCACTGGCCTTCTCATGTGGCAGACATTACTTCCGCCTTCCAGAGACAGGAGGCCTCTGCAATTTCCTGTCTCTCCCTCCTCCCCGGCCCCAGGCACTCATTTTTTTCCCTTCAAAAGGGTTAGTTTGAAGGTAGAATAAAGTGCTGGAGAAACTCAGCGGGTGCGCCAGCATCTATGGAGTGAAGGAAATAGGCAACGTTTTGGGGGAGAGAGAAGGAGCACAGTCTATAGATGGTAAAGTTCCTTCACAAGCAATAGAACAGATCAGTGGCCAAGGCTCAGATTATCCTTGGGAGTAGCTTTGGTCCAATCCAGGAATGGAACGATATTTTTCCCGCTCATTCTTCATGGGAGAGTCCACTCAAAAAACTCCACCATGTTTAAGAAGGAACTGCAGATGCTGGAAAATCAAAGGTAGACAAAAATGCTGGAGAAACTCAGCGGATGAGGCAGCATCTATGGAGCAAAGGAAATAGGCAACATTTCGGATCGGAAGAAGGGTTTCGACCCGAAACATTGCCTATTTCCTTCGCTCCATAGATGCTGCCTCACCCGCTGAGTTTCTCCAGCATTTCTGTCTACCTTAAATCTCCAGCATGTGTTTTGAACCCAAAACACCCACCCACATCTGAACAAATGAAATCAATTGTGCCCAAAGCAAAATTAACTGGAGCTCACAAATCAGGAAGAATCACAGAGTCTGAAGAAGTCCCTCGACCTGAAACATCGCCCATTCTTTCTCTCAAGAGATACTGCCTGTCCCACTGAGTTACTCCAGCATTTTGTGTTTACCTCAGGAAGTCCTTGCATCCGGAGGAAACCCATATGGTCATAGGGAGAACATGCAAACTCCACACAGTCAGTACTTGAGGTCGGGATCGAACCTGGATCTCTGGCGCTGTGAGGCAGCAGCTCTATTAATTAATAGAATCTCTATAAATGCATAATCTATAAGACTTTCCTTCAATATTTTTGCAGATACAAAGGTCTAGAAAGTCAGTCTCTCTCTCTCACACACACACACACACACACACACACACACACACACACACACACACACACACACACACACACACACACACACACACACACACACACACACACACACACACACACACACACACACACACACACACACACACACACACACACACACACACACACACACACAAACACACACAAACACACACACACACACACACACACACTCACACACTCACACTCTACTGGACCAAGTAATCCACAATCGATAGGTTTAATGTCAATCATGCTAATACCTCAGTTACCAGGCAATTCTAAATTCAAGGAAAATGGAATGCAAATAACACATCGTTCCACAGTGCGGATAACTCGGAAGGAATGCAGTCTGACCATGGCTGTCGTGCAAGTGGCCCTCTCTGAGGTCTATTTATTTATGCTTGTGCAAAATTATTAAGAAACGGCAACTAAAACAAAACAGAAGTGGTTCAGCAAATTAGGCTTGGAACTCAGTGGAACTAATTCATCAGCAATCAAAACTGTAGCCTGATGTTTTCTGCAAAATAGTTGTCTTGGCTGGAATATGGTGGTTGATGGCTCTGTCTGATATGCTGGTGGGAAACAGGGAACATTGGATCTAATGAGGCCAACAGCGGGGCCTATGATCTGTAGCCAATGTTGTAGATGGAAGACCGCATCCGATATAAAACACATGGGCTGCTGAATGCATTTCCTCTCCAGAAACCATCACTGGAATACATTCAGCCCCTCATGTTGCTTCTGTCCTTCATGTAATCAATTTCTAAATTCCATCTGCCCATTTAAGAACTGTGCCATTTACGATACAGGAGAATGCCATTGTGCCCATTGTGTCCCTGTTAATAAAGAAAGAGCTACCCAGACTAATGTCACCTTCCAGCACCAGGCATGTGTCCATGCAGATCACGTTCTTAGACAGTAGACTATAGACAATAGGTGCAGGAGTAGGCCATTTGGCCCTTCGAGCCAGCACTGCCATTCAATGTAATCATGGTTGATCATCCCCAATCAGTACCCCGTTCCTGCCTTCCCCCCATATCCCCTGACTCCGCTATTTTTAAGAGCCCTATCTAGCTCTCTCTTGAAAGCATCCAGAGAACCTGCCTCCATCGCCCTCTGAGGCAGAGAATTCCATAGACTCACCACTCTCTGAGAGAAAAAGTGTTTCCTCGTCTCCGTTCTAATGGGCACATGTAAGGACTTGGGGTTGAATCATTTGTCCAACAAAAACTGATTGATCATAATTCTACCATTCCCATATGGCCACTTTCAACCAATATGAAATATTGAAAGAAATTGTTGCATTTTTTTACCCACCTCCAGGGAAAAATAGAGCAAACCTGATAAATCTTTATCTTAATGATGTGGCAACAGAAAAAAAAATCTGAAGCTCCTTGTTTAATTCAACTCCAGACATGACTATCCCAAAATAAAACTGAACCACATTTACTCACAAGCATGCAATCAGCTCAAAAATTTGTACGTCTGAACAGCCAACAAAGACACAAAGTGCTGGTGTAATTTAGTGGGTCAGGCAACACATCTGGAGGTCATGGATAGGTGATTTTTCGGGTTGGAACCCTTCTTCAGACTGATTGTGCTGGGTTGCTGGGGGGAGGGGGATGGAAGGATTAAAGATAGGAGGGTCAGGACAAAGCCTGGCAAGTGATAGGTGAATAGACACAAATTGCTGGAGTAACTCAGCGAGTCAGGCAGCATCTCTGGAGAAAAAGGATGGGTGACGTTTTGGGTCGGGGCACTTTTTCAGACCTAAGAAGGGCTGAAGAAGGGGCCTGACCCCGAAATGTCACCCTGGCCTTTTTAACTCCAGAAATGTTGCCTGAACTGATGAGTTACTAGCACTTTGTGTCTATCTTCGATATAAACTAGTATTTGCAGTTCCTTGTTTCTACTAAGTGATAGGTGGATGGTTATGGGGTCATGGGGCGAATGCAGGAGCATGTGGTTGAGAGGGAAAGATAGATCAGCCATGATTGAGTGGTGTAGTTGACCCGATGGTTTTGATCAAGCCGAATTAAGATAAAAATATAAGAAGATTAAATGGTTGCTGGGCTAGCTTACACCTTATATTTAGTCCCAAATTAGGCTTTTCTCCAGTAGATTAATACAGAAAGGCATTTGTCTCCCAGGTGACGAGAGAGAAACAAGAGAAGTAGCTAGATCTCTTTGATGTATTTGAAAAGTAAAATGTCGTATACCAAGTGTCCTATGTTTATGAGGGAGGAGGTGATGAGAGAGGAACCAGAGAAGTAGCTAGATCTCTTTGATGTATTTGAGAGGTGGCCAATGTTTTTAATATATCTTGTACCATGTGACAAAATGCCTTTGATGTGATGCATTCTGTAGAAACTTTTATTTTCCTGTACCTCTGACCATGACTAATGTCTGTGGAATGTGCTAAGGTGACAAAAAACACTATATAATACGATGTAATTCTGTTGTTCAGAGAAGTGGATGAGGACAGTGAAGTGTCTGTAATTGCTCACTTGACTGGAGTTCGCCCTCCCTTCCATCGGCCGATAATAAGTAGGATTTGGACTCCAGTATTCGATTCAGTGTTTTACTGACCCAGACTAGTCAAAGAACCGGAATTAACAATCATATTGAATGGTGGTGCTGGCTCGAAGGGCCGAATGGCCTACTACTGCACCTATTTTTCTATGAAACAAGCCGAAGTGGAATGGATGACCTTGGATTTTAAGAGTAAATCAAATCCAATGGCAAATGGCATTGGTATGGTATATGGCAAAGGAGAAGGTCATCCAGTCAGAAGTCCTCGAACCTGAAATGTCATCTGTCTATTCCCTCCACATAAGTTTTGAACTGGTCTACCAAACAGTTTGTGTGTTGTCTGTTTATTAATAAGCGAACCTGTTTAGTTGTTATAAAGGTAACTTTTTCAGTTTGAATGGCCTAATTCTCCTCTTGGAACTATTGAACTTTATGGTTGGACAAAGTCCAGAGATTAAACTATCTGAGCTTCAGTGAAAAAATGCTTGGGACTTTTTGCCCTTTATGGTTTAATACCAATTTCCCCATAATATTGGTCACTTACCACATTTGGCTAACAGCAAATCCAGATCTTTGTTTCTGGTTGAAGAACATAATATTAGAAAACAACACTAGGATTGAACATGCGAGCTTAAGACTCGTCACAGGCACAAGCATATTTCCTTCAAATGTGATAGCATTATGATCTGCAGTATGCAAGTTGATTTTCAGTAAACTTCATTCAGTGGGAAGTCTTAAATCCCAACATCATCACTTTCTGAAATTCTGTATTACAAAAGAACAATTCATACAAGTAAGCCTGAACAAATATCTGGAAGTTCCAAAAAGAGTGAACCCACTTTCCACGAATCTCTAACTAATTATTCCTGGGATGTCAGGACTTTCATATGAAGAAAGACTGGATAGACTCGGCTTGTACTCGCTAGAATTTAGAAGATTGAGGGGGGATCTTATAGAAACTTACAAAATTCTTAAGGGGTTGGATAGGCTAGGTGCAGGAAGATTGTTCCCAATGTTGGGGAAGTCCAGAACAAGGGGTCACAGTTTAAGGATAAGGGGAAATCTTTTAGGACTGAGATGAGAAAAACATTTTTCACACAGAGAGTGGTGAATCTCGGGAATTCTCTGCCACAGAATGTAGTTGAGGTCAGTTCATTGGCTATATTTAAGAGTGAGTTAGATGTGGCCCTTGTGGCTAAAGGGATCAGGGGGTATGTAGAGAAGGCAGGTACAGGATACTGAGTTGGATGATCAGCCATGATCATATTGAATGGCGGTGCAGGCTCGAAAGGCCGAATGGCCTACTCCTGCACCTATTTTCTATGTTTCTATGTCTATGTTTCTATATTAAAATACTCCCTGTAACCAACCCCATTAAATATGTGCTGACTGCAAATCCCTCCATAGTCTCGATTGTCCACTGCTATCTGACCTTCTACTGCTCATTTAAGTGCTTTATCCTATTTAAGTGATTATCCTTATAATCCCACTGTCATTTCCTCTAACAAGCATGTTTAGTTTAGTTTAGTTTACTTTGGTTTGGTTCAGTTTAGTTGAGAGATGTTTGCACAGAGCACTGGGGCTTTCGAAAAGTAATGGTACAGATATTGTTCCAAGGACGCAGCCTATGAACTATTCAGATCACAAAGGATTTGTTTGCACAGGTGGCCATATATGATCCTCCTGAAATCACTCACACCGTTGTAACATGGAAGAGAAAGTCATGCGACCAATTTAAGATATACCCCCATTCCATGAAATAGTGGTGAGCTCAACTTTAATCCCTCCTCAACCAAAGAACCCAAATTTCTTCTGTAAATATCGACGCTGTAGTTACTTCTGCTCATTAGTGGGTCTGCTCATTCTGCAGACGTTACAAGGCCATAGATGGTACAAGGCCTTCTACGCCCGCACATCCAGACGCAGGAACAGCTTCTTTCCCAGAGCTATAGCTGCTCTGACTCGGCCCTGCTGAGTGCCCCCCACCCCCATGGACTGTCTCCCTCGGATGGTCACGTCGCACAGACACATCTGCACTTTAGTCTGTTTTGACAATTTTACTGTTGTAATGTTCTTTGTACAAACCATGTTCTCGGGGTATCTAAACCTAAATTTTAGTAGTTACTTAAGTTATGATGTCGGATGGAAGCTGCATACCCAAATCTCGTTGCACTTATGTACAATGACAATAAAATATATTATTATTATTATTATTCAACAGAACTGGTGGGAAACACAGCAATTGGCCCACCTCTATATCGTTGAAGACAGCGTTGGTGAATTTGAAGCCAGGTATTCTCTTTTCGTTGCACACCACTCCCACGTCTTCTGAGTGTTTGCAGTTAGTGATCCCCCAGCCGTTGAAACTGCAAGCAGCGAGGGTGGTCTCGCGCCCGGTACACCGGATGTTATCCATCCAAATACGGCCTGCGGACAACAATAAACCATCAGTACTGGCCCCCCCCTGGTTACTCAGAGCCAAGGACAATAGGTGCCCAAAATACCACAGGACCAGCCCGCCTAAAGCTGTGCTTATGGGCAAGTCTAGGAAGCAATTCATTTTCCTTGGGTATCACCCAATCATCTTGGTAATTAAACCCAAACGCAGTTACTCAGTTGCACTAACAACTTGTGTAATTTAATAGTTGTCTTAGTTCAGGCACAATGTTTTACACAAAGAACGGTGGTTATATGGAAGGATGTGTCAGAGGAGGTAGTGGAGGCAGGTACCATCATAACATTTTAGATACATTTGGACATGGACATGGGTAGGATAGGTTTAGGCCTAGCATGGGAAGGGGGACTAGTGTTGATGGGGCATGTTGGTCAGCGCGGGAAAGCTGGGCCGAAGGGCTTGTTTCCACTATTTAAGACTATACAGAGTGGAAACAGGTCCTTCAGTCCACCGAGTCCTTGCCAACCAACAATCACCCATACAGGTTCTATCCTACACACTACAGACAATTTACAGAAGTCGATTAACCTACAAATCTGCACGTCTTTAGAATGTGGAGGGAAACCGGAGCATCCGGAGAAAACCCACGCGACCACAGGGAGAACATACAAACTCCGTACAGACAGCATCTGTAGTCAGGATCTAACCTGGGTCTCTGGTGCTGTAAGGCAGCAACTCCTCCGCTACCCCACTGTGTCCTTCCTTAGTTCCCGCTAAGTCAAATTGGGATTACAGGCTGCAATTATCTGAAGAAGAGTCCCGACCCGAAACGTCACCTATCCTTTTTCTCCAGAGATGCTGCCTGACCTGCTGAATTACTCCACACTTTGTGTCTATATACTATTACTGATGCAGCACGTTAAATAAACCCTCCTTTTGATTATTTGCTGACCCTATGCAGGCCAACTGGACTTGAATTTTTATTTAATTCCAATAAATTTAAGCAATTATGCTCTTTTCCCAGCGCAATTATCTTTTCTAAGGGGGTGTTCATATTTCACTTAGGCAGCTTACACCCCAGCGGTATGAACATTGACGCATCTAACTTCAAGTAACCCCTTGCTTTCCCCCTCCTCCCCCTTCCCAATTCACCGGCCAGTTTGACTGTATCCAAGTACATTTTATCTCTGTTTGCTTTGTTGTTACCTTCTCCCAGCTAACAATGATCTATTCCACATTTTCCTTGATTTCTATCCCCTTTGTCCTGCTTTCACACCTTACACTTCCTGATCTTTGTATCTCCCTCTCCCCTGACACAAGGTCTGAAGAAGGGTCTCGACCCAAAACAGCGCCCATTCCTTCTCTCCAGAGATGCTGCCTGTCCCGCTGAGTTACTCCGGTATTTTGTGTCTGTTGTTGGTTTAAACCTGCATCTGCAGTTCCTTCCTACACAAGTACCAAGATGAGTTAACACACAGCTCTATATTTTATGCTTTATATTCCATTCTATGGAACTGGAGAACACCAGGTAAAGGGAGAAATAACACGTGGGTATCAACAACCCCATCAACCATCTCCTTTTGGCTTAAGGTTGGATAGTAAAGCTGGTATTGATAATAGTTTATCATTGTCATGTGAAGCAACAGTAAAAATCATTGTTTTGCAAGCTATCTAGGCAATGCAAAGTAGAAAATAAACAGAGTGCAGATATATAGCTGCAGAGAAAGTACAGATAAAAAAAGTGCAATGGGCCACAATGAGGTAGGTTGGAAGATCGGGACTGCATGGCTAGTACATGAAAAGTCCATTCAAGAGTCTAATAACAGCAGGGAAGAAGCTGTTCTTGAATGAGGTGGTTCACCCTTCAAGCTTTTGTTTATTGTGACTGATTGGAAAGGGGAGAAGAGAGAATGATTGGGTTCTGAGTGGCCCTTGATTATACAGACTGCTTTCCCAAGGCAAGCAAGACAACAAGGTTAATGAGAGATTAACGTGTTCTTCAGTAGACCTTTGTCATAGGGAAGGGGAAGGAAAGCAGGGAGGAGGGAGAAAAATAGGTGAGGTTTATTTAAGAGTCATATCTCCTAGTAGCTTTGACATGGGAATATTGCATACATTTTGGTCTTCTTAAATGGTATACTTCCCTAGGACAACTTTTGTGAAAAGATTCGGGGTTGAGAAGATTGTACTGCGATGACATTTTGAATAGTGGGAGCCCATGAAGGTTCAGAGCATAAGAGTTGTTGAATCATTAAATTCTTTGTGAAATGACAGGCTTGGCAATGAGTCTAGCACTGGGAATTATAGCATACGGGTCAGCTCATGTGGACTGAGATGAGGAAGATTTTTTTCCATCAGAGAATTGTGAAACTTTCAAATTCCCTGGCAACCCATAGTTCTCTGTCATGGAGCACATTCAAGACAGATCTATGGAAGCTGGAAAAATTAGGTTTGGGCAAGAAAACATATTTAAGGGAGAAGTTCAAAACTGCCTCAAAGAAACTGACCAAGTGGACAGAATTGTCATAGAGTCATTCAGCATGGAAACAGGCCCTTCGGCCCAACTACCCCATGCCAACCAAGATGGCCCATCTACATTGGTCCCACCTGCCTGCATTTGACCCATACCCCTCTTGCCCAGGGGTTCCCAACCATTTTTGTCCCGTTTACCCCTGGCAACTTAAACAGCACATAACAATGTTATTTCACTTATTTAAGAACAACTAATGATGAACAGATACTGGTATACCAGAACCAAACACAGTCAGTCAATGAGAAAAAATATGTACAAATCCTGAATCAGCAAATTTACCCCAAGTAGGTGAAATGTATCATCCCCTGGGGATATATTTAACCCAGATTGCTCTTGCCCTTTCCTATCCATGTACCTGTCCACATTTATTTTAAATGTTGTCATAGTACCTGCCTCAACTACCTCCTCTGGCAGCTCGTTCCATATACCAACCACCATCGTTACCCATTAGGGTCCTATTAAATCTTTCTACTCTCATCTTAAAACAATGTCCCTTGATTCATGATTCACAATACTCTAGGTAAAAGACTGTGCATTAACCCTGTTTATTCCCCTCATCATCTCATAGATCGCAATAATATCACCATTCATCTTCCTGCGCTCCAAGGAATGAAGTCCTAGCCCAACATTTCCCTATAGCACAAGCCCATGTCTTGGCAACATCCTCACTGCGCTTGTTTCAGCTTGGCACACAAAGACCTGCCACCAAATTGACCTAATACTGGATGGACACAAAATGGTGGAGTAACTCGACGGGTCAGGCTGCATCTCTGGAGAAAAGGAATAGGTGACATTTTGGGTCTGAAAAAGGGTCTCTACCCGGAATGTCACCTATTCCTTTTCTCCAGAGATATTGCCTAACCCGCTAAGTTACTCCAGCATTTTGCATCTATCTTGCAGTTGTACAGGGTCTTGATGAGACCACACCTGGAGTATTGCGTATAGTTTTGGTCTCCTAATCTGATGAAAGACATTCTTACCATAGAGGGAGTACAGAGAAGGTTCACCAGACTGATTCCTGGGATGGCAGGACTTTCATATGAAGAAAGACTGGATAGACTCGGCTTGTACTCGCTAGAATTTAGAAGATTGAGGGGGGATCTTATAGAAACTTACAAAATTCTTAAGGGGTTGGACAGGCTAGATGCAGGAAGATTATTCCCGATGTTGGGGGAAGTCCAGAACAAGGGGTCACAGTTTAAGGATAAGGGGGAAGTCTTTTAGGACCGAGATGAGAAAATCATTTTTTATACAGAGAGTGGTGAATCTGTGGAATTCTCTGCTACAGAAGGTAGTTGAGGCCAGTTCATTGGCTATATTTAAGAGGGAGTTAGATGTGGCCCTTGTGGCTAAAGGGATCAGGGGTATGGAGAGAAGGCAGGTACAGGATACTGAGTTGGATGATCAGCCATGATCATATTGAATGGCCTACCCCTGCACCTATTTTCTATGTTTCTATGTACAGTGTAAACCAGTATCTGCAGTTCCTTCCTACAGGTGGAACTGGATGGCATCAGATAATGATCTCCAGAGACCTTACAGCACTCCATTCCAATAGACATAATGCGATGTTAATTTTTCTTACCTTTTCCATGGCCATACTTGGCACCAGCCACCCAGCTTTCCGCTTGAATGAAGCCGAGTTCCTTACATATCACATGCGCCGTTGCAATGGAGAAGTCATCATCACACACCGTGCCCCACTCGCCGTTGTAGTGGACCTCGATCCGCCCCTCGTTCCCTTTCTTCCTCCTGCCTGCCAGCCGCGCTTGAATCCTGGGGACTTGCTTCACGGCATCGTCCTGTACCAAGCCATGTAGCTCCAAGATGCCGAGGAGGACCACCAGGACCAACGAACGATGGAGGATACAAAGGATGGCTTTCATTCTACGCTACTTCCCTGGGCAGCGAGGGAGCTTAAACTCAGCTCCTTGCCCTCGAGGTCCAGAGGTCAGCGCTAGTCTCCTACAAGTGAAATAAAAACAAGTGTAGCTGAAACACTGATTTCATTATCAGCCCGTTTCACACAAAAATATATCTTTGCCTTTGATTGTGTGTGATTTCAACAAGCTGGTTCAGCCAACGGACTATCCAGATGAAATTGCTCCTTTATTTTTCCGCTCTTCTTGCACCGACCAATATTATTTTTTGTATTTCTATTGATCAGATTCACCATGAGTAATTAATAATTAACTTTGCTGTAAAATACTACTCTTCGTGTCGTGCAGAGGTTACAGCGCCAGAGACCCGGGTTTGATCCTGACTATGGTGCTGTCTTTACGGAGTTTGTACGTTCTCCCCGTGACCTGCATGGGGTTTCACCAGGTACTCCGGTTTACTCTCACACTCCAAAGATGTATCGGTTTTGTAAATTAATTGACTTCAGTAAGACTTGTAAATTGTCCCTAGTGTGTAGGATACGGGAATCGCTGGTCAGCGCGGACTCAGTGCGCCGAAGGGCCTGTTTCCGTGCTGTATCTCTAAAGTAAACTAATGTTTGCATCTTTCCTTATATCTGCCCATGGTCCTGCTGTTTCAGTTACAACCTCCAGCAGTACAGGCCTGCAAAAGATACAGTCTCAGCCAGTTGAGATTGATCCCTGGGATGGTGAGACTGTCATATGAGGAAAGATTGAAAAGACTAGACTTGTATTCACTGGAGTTTAGAAGGATGAGGGGCATCTTATAGAAACATATAAAATTATAAATGGACTGGACAAGCTAGATGCAGGAAATATGTTCCCTATGTTGGGCGAGTCCAGAACCAGGGGCCACAGTCTTAGAATAAAGGGGAGGTCATTTAAGACTGGGGTGAGAAAAAACTTTTTCTCCCAGAGAGTTGTGAATTTATGGAATTCCCTGCCACAGAGGGCAGTGGAGGCCAAATCACTGGATGGATTTAAGAGAGAGTTAGATAGAGCTCTAGGGGCTAGTGGAGTCAAGGGATATGGGGAGAAGGCAGGCATGGGTTATTGATAGGGGACGATCAGCCATGATCACAATGAATGGCGGTGCTGGCTCGAAGGGCCGAATGGCCTCCTCCTGCACCTATTTTCTATGTTTCTATGTATAGTTCTGGCCTCTTGCACGGCCAAACGTTTACATCGATGTATTACTGCCTCAGCTGTAAAGCGTTAAATCCCTGGAAGTTCCTCTGTAAATCCCTCACCACATCCTCCTCCGTCTACTTTTCGCTCTTTAAAATCCTCCTTAATACTGCAATCCTGGCCAAATGTTTCGTGGCATGTCCTTTCATGAGTCAGCGCCTGTCAGCATTCCCGGGAATTACCTTGGGATGCGTGGCTGTGGCACAAACGTCCCTTGTTGTTGACTGAGGGACGAACATTAGATGGGTGGAGCAAGGCAGGAACAGGCCAACACTTCACAGGGGGGACACATTCAACATCCAAAGGAAAATCAGGAGCCTTTTTGCAATGTATAATGTGCCCTGCTGCAAAGAATCTTTTAAAATGCAATTGAGTGCAAAGATCAAAGCTAAAAACCCATGAGTTATATTAAACAGTGATACAGCATGGAAACAGACCTTTGCTGACCAATATGCCCCATCGACACTAGTCCCGCCTGCCTAGGTTGGGCCAATTCACTCTAAACCTCTACTATCTATGTTCATGTCCCAATGTTTTTTAAGTGTTGTGATAGTACCTGCCTCAACTACCACCTCTGGCTGTTCATACCATATGCCTACCACCATTGGTATAACATATTGCCCCTAGGGGTCCTATTAAATCTTTCTCCTCTCACCTTAAAACTATGTCCTCTGGTTCTTGAGGCCCCTACTTTAGGTAAAAGACTGTGCATTTACCCTATCTATTCCTCTCAAGACCTTGTACACCTCCATAAGATCACCCCTCATCCTCCTGCACTCCAAGGAATAAAGTCCTGGCCTGCTCAACCTCTCCCTGTAGCTCAGGCCCTTAAGTCCTGGCAACATCCATGTAAATCTTCTCTGCGCCCTTTCCAGCTTAACATTGTTCCTACAACAGGGTGACCAAAACTGAACACAATACTCTAAATGCGGCCTCGCCAACATATTGTACATTGTTTTACTCAGGAGTTTCCACTACCCTAGAATGACCATCGTCAGTTGATCACCACCACAGTGACACAGCAGTTAGTACTGATAATGCACAGCTCAGCGATCCAGTTCGATCTTGCCATCTGCAGGTTTATTTTACATTGTCATGGCGGGAGCACCAGCACCAGAAGGACTGCAACAGTTCAAGCTGAAGATGCATCACCACCCTCTCAAAGGCAACGAGGGATGGGTTATATGTAGGAGGGAACTGCAGATGCTGGTTTAAACCGAAGGTAGACACAGAAAGCTAGAGTAACTTAGCAGGACAGGCAGCATCATTTGAGAGAAGGAACGGGTGACGTTTCTGGTTGAGACCGTAATTCAGACAGGGATGGGTTATAAAAGCTTTGTCTAAAAAGAAAATTCACATGGACTATCTCTCAGTCATTTCAAGATCCACAGAGTTCTGCAGCTGTTCCATGCAAACAGATAAAGATAAACATGTTTCTGTCAGTAGAGGATTTCTGGCATTGGATTACTGAACATGAAAGAATTTGTGGTGCTGGTTAGAATCTCAAGACATGTAAAAATTACCTGACAGGCAATAAGGCAATTCTGAAGTGCAGACAGTAGCATAATGTTGCAAATGTAGCAACCACTCTTACATACAGAAATATGCCATAAATAGTAGTATTCAAAAAACAGCTAACATGTTTCAGTGCTAGTTTTGTCCAGCAGAACAGAATCCAAGCATTCCACAGTATTTACTTCCCTCACCACAATCAGAAACATGCCTTGAACACAAAATGACACAAAGTGCTGGAGTAACTCAGCGGGTCAGGCAGCATCTCTTGAGAACATGGATATGTGACATAAAATGCTGGAGAAACTCAGCGGTTGAGGCAGAATCTATGGAGATAAGGAATTGGCGCCATTTCAGGTCGAGACCCTTCTTCAGACCCGAAACGCTGCTAATTCGTTCTCTCCATAGATGCTGCCTCACCCGCTGAGTTTTTCCAGCATTTTGTGTCTACCTTCGAGTTTACCAGCATCTGCAGTTCTTTTCTTAAACATGGATAGGTGACATTTCGGGTCGAGACCCTTCTTGAGACCTTTGACATCTGTCCCAGACCTCAATGTAACCTCTCCTCTAAACAACCTTTCACTATTCCTCCACTCTATCGAAGTGAAAAGCCAGATGTGGATGTGAGAGGATGTTTCCACTAGGGCAGAGCCTAGAACCAAAGGGCATGGCTTCAGAATAAAAGGACATAACTTTAGAAAGGAGATGAGGAGGGATTTCTTTCGTCAGAGAGTGGTGAAACTGTGGAATTTGATTGCCACAGATGGCTGTGGAGGCCAAATCATTTTGTATTTATAAAGTAGAGATTGACAGGGTACTGGCCTCAAGGGTTATGGGGAGAAGGCAGTAGAACGGGGTTGAGAGGGAAAGATAGATCAGCCATGATTGAGTAATGGAGTAGACTCAATGATCCGAATGGCCTACTTTTGCTCCTATTACATGAATATGGACAGTTATTTGTAACTGCTCCTCTGATTGTGTAACATTCCCTTAGTATTGCATGTGATGAATCAGATTTACGTGGTCATCTCTGTGCATGGAACTCAAATCCAGGTTTTTCCTGGCTCAGAGGGAGAAAAAGTTATCTGCTCAGAAGCTGACAAAATATTAGCAAAGTGAGACATTTGAAAAGGGGCAATTTAGCTTCCTAATAAATCTGAGGCTAGCAGGACACACGGTGTTTGTCAGCCTCAAGGGACATGATATAAACTGACAGAGCAAGAGGAATTGAGCTAGTTGCTGCCCTTTGGATGAACTTAAAGAATATGGCTCTAAAGTATCCTCCACAAGGCGACCAGCTTGATCTGAAGAAGGGTCTCGACCCGGAACATCACCCATTCCTTCGCTCCAGAGATGCTGCCTGTCCCACTGAGTTACTCCAGCTTTTAGTGTCTATCTTCAGCTTGATCAAGGACGAGTTGCACCCTGGCCACTCCCACTTCTCTGTCTCAAAGGGCGGTGGAGGCCTGTTCTCTGGATGCTTTCAAGAGAGAGCTAGACAGTGCTCTTAAAAATAGCGGAGTCAGGGGATATGGGGAGAAGGCAGGAACGGGGTACTGATTGGGGATGATCAGCCATGATCACATTGAATGGCGGCGCTGGCTCGAAGGGCCGAATGGCCTACTCCTGCACCTATTGTCTCTCCCATCAGGCAAGAGGTACAGAAGGGCGAAAACACACACCTCCAGATTCATTGACAGTTTCTCCCCCAGCTGTTATCAGGCAACTGAACCATCCTACAACAACTAGAGAGAGGGGTCCTGAACCTCTCTCTACCTTATTGAAGACCCCTGGACTACCTTTGGTCGGCATTTACAGTACTTTATCTTGCACTAAACGTTATTCACATTATTCCCTTTATCATGTATCAGTACACTGTGTATTGTAATCGTGTAATGTCAGGCTAGCTGGCAACAAAGGCTTTTCACTGCACCTCTGTACATGTGATAATAACCGAAACTACACTGAATTTAGTGCAAAAATATGCAGTTCTAGTGAGATTCGAGGAACAACAGATGCTGGAATCTGGAGTAGAACGCAAAGTGCTGGAGTAACTCAGTGGGCCAGGCAATATCTCAGGAGGACATGGATGGGCGACGTTTCATATCGGGACCCTTCTAATCAGTCTGGAGTCCTGACCCGAAAACCCCCCTATCCATAACCCCCGGAGATGCTGCATAATTGTGAGATTCAAGGCATCGCTTCTTAGCCAAAATCTGCTTCCCACGTACAAAAAGCTGCACAGAAAAAAAACACAGTGCTCATAGATAGCACAGAATCCAATTACAAGAGCAAAATCCTGCAGGCGTAAAGAATCTGAAACACGAAGGAAAAATGTGGAATAAAACCCAACAAGTTAGAGGGTGGCTGTGGAGAGAAAAACAGAAACCTGAACGGAAACCTCTGGAGACTTTGCTCCCCACCTAAGGTTTCCGTGCGGTTCCCGGAGGTTTTTGTCAGTCTCCCTACCTGCTTCAACTACCAGCAACCACCTGCAACCTCCGGGAACCGCACGGAAGTCTTGGGTGGGGCGCAAAGTCTCCAGAGGTTTCCGTTCAGGTTTCCTAAGTGGGACAGGGGCATTTGCCTGACTTTAATCACCAAAACTGCATTCCGTTCTCTCCCCCGTCTTTACTCAAAATTCCCCTGCAACTTAACGGGTCAGGCAGGATCTCTGGAGACAATGAATAGGTTGGGATTGAGATCCTGTTGTCGAAACGACATCTATAAGTTTTTTCTCCAGGGATGCAGCCTGACCCGCTGAGTTACTCCAGCATGTCGAGTCTATCTTCAGAATGTAATTGTACCGCGTCGGTATAAATGATAATTGAAGACTCTCGAAATTTGAAACGCTCGCAGCAGGGAGCCAGTTCTCTTGTTTAAGAAGGAACTGTTTAAGAAGGCTCTCTTGTTTAAGAAGGAAGTTTAAGAAGGAACTGCATATGCTGGAAAATCGAAGGTAGACAAAAGTGCTGGAGAAACTCAGCGGGTGCAGCAGCATCTATGGAACGAAGGAAATAGGCAACGTTTCGGGACGAAACGTTGCCTATTTCCTTCGCTCCATAGATGCTGCTGCACCCGTTGAGTTTCTCCAGCACTTTTGTCTACCTTCCACAAGCTCTCTCCTCTGTAGGTAACGAGGCTGCTCTTCAATTCCCTTGAAAGTCTGGGTGCCCCAGTTTTTTAATTTAATTTAATGTATTTTGTGTATTTTATGGCTGTTGACAGATCAATTTCCCTCCTGGGATAAATAAAGTTCTATCGTATCGTATTTAAGAGAAAGTTATCTACCTCGAATTGTGTGTGTGTGTGTGTGGGGGGGTGGGGGGGGGGGGGGGGGGGGGGGAGGTGGGGGAGGGTTCTTGCGGTTCTTTGTCGGAGTGCGAGAAGGAAGTAACCGTCTCAGATTTACAACCGGAGTCCTCTCCTTTCTACAACTTTCCCTCCCGCAGTCAATAGTCGAGAGGATTTAATCGCCATATGTCCCAGATGGAACAATGAAATTCTCACTTGCAGTCTGAAGTGGGGAGCGGTTTGGTCGAGAGCTGGGGGGGGGGGGGGGGGGGGGGAGGGGGGACGACGACGGGACGAATGTAACAGGACGTGGCTAAGGTTCAATAGGTCAAACCGAACACACTGGGAGCCTGTGCAATAAAGTTAATAATGCCCCCACCCCCACATCCCCCAACCCCCACACATCTTCAACCCTCGCCGCCGTCCCCCTAAATATTTTCACGCCTTGAAGTTATCGCTGAAATGGTTGCAGGCGTCTGCAAATGTGTTTCCATCGACAATTGAAGACTCTGGAAATTTGAAAATCTCGCAAGTCATATTATGTTAAGAACAGTGTAAGTTTCTAGCACATGGATTAACTTCACAGATAGACCCCCTCCATGTACTTACTGGGATACCGTTATCCAGCAGTTCTCGCTCGCTCGCTCTCTCTCTCTCTCGACTGAGGTCCTGGTCTCTGGTTAATTCAGAGAGTTGGTACCGTTCGGCTGCCTCTTCTCCACACTTCGCCCAGTTCAGATGCTCCGACCCACTGCTGGATCGATCTCCCAGTGTCCTGTCACTTTCCCCCGCCCTGCCGGCCGGCCGATGATGTAATGCAGCGAACAGCAGCAACCAATCGGCAAAGGGATTCCCTCAAAACTGCCCCCCGTCCCCACAAAACAGTTTCCAGATGTGATGTGTCCTGAAGGCGGAACATGGATGGCATCGGGGGGAGAGGTCGCAGAAGTCATACAGTTGGATCTCTCTCACACAGCCACACAGAGACAGAGACAGAGACAGAGACAGAGACAGAGACAGAGACAGAGACAGAGACAGAGACAGAGACACAGACACAGACACAGACACAGACACGGACAGACACGGACAGACACGGACAGACACGGACAGACACGGACAGACACGGACAGACACGGACAGACACGGACAGACACGGACAGACACAGACAGACACAGACAGACACAGACAGACACACACACACACACACCGTCCAGGTTTGGGAACAACTTCTTCCTTTTACACCCATGAAGCTGTTAAACACTGCAACCTCCAAATAAGCTGAACTACATAGACTTGGGGGCATTGGGTTTTGCACTATTATTGTGCGTGTGCGTGTGTGTACACTGAACAGTTTTTCAGTTTAGTTCAGTTTATTGTCGCGTGTACCGAGGTCCAGTGAAAAGCTTTTGTTGCATGCTAGCCAGTCAGCTTGTTTATTGAAGAAGGGTCTCAACCAGAAACGTCACCCGTTCCTTCTCTCCAGAGACGCTGGCTGTCCCGCTGAGTTACTCCAGCATTTTGCATCGATCTTCAGCTTGTTTAGTTTATTGTTCACAGCGTACTATGTTTACATATTCTGTTGTGCTGCTGCACAGGATTTCATTGTTCTATCTGGGACATATGACAATAAAACACACTTGACGCACACGCACAAAGCCCCTCACACAACATGTAAGCACACACCAGACTTGCACAAGAAAGGCATACATATAAACACACAAAGCACACAAGAGGCATAAAATGCTGGGAGTAACTCAGTCGGTCAGGCAGCACATCTGGTGAAAAGGAATAGCTGATTTTTCGGTTCGAGACCCTTCTTCAGACTGCGACTTAGGGGAAAAGGGAAACTAGAGGTATGAAAAGGCACATAACTAATCAGACCTGGCAACCAAATACAAACCTATTCTAAAACAATATACAAGCCATAGTCTGAAGAAAGGTCCCGACCGCAAAACGTCCTCTATACATGTTCTGCAGAGATGCTGCCTTAGCTGCTGAGTTACTCCAGCACTTTGTGTTTTTCTACAAGCTACAAAACACTCACACACAGACACACACAATCCCTACACAGATTCAAACGCAAACATCAAATACCTCCACACAAAAATCAACACGCACACAAACTCTTGCATACGCACAAACTCTCGATACATGCACACTATATTGGGTAATTCTTTGTGGGAAATGTGATTACTAAATGAACAGATGAAAATATTCATGAATGCTCTCTCGGTCTCCTTGGGAAAGTGCAACAACCTCACCGACTCCTGGGAACCCCTGGCCCATGGACATTCAAAGTGGAGAAAGACAACTTTGGGTTGGCACCATGAGGGAGCGCATGGATGCCCAATGTGATGCTTAATGAGTGAAGTGGAGAGGCAGTGATGTTCTTTGATCGAATTCCAATAATCAGGGCAACAGAAAACACAAAACAAGCTGGTGGACGAATTTACAGGCAGCATCTGTGGAGGGAAATAGAGATGACATCTCAGGTCAGGACACTGGAAGGCCTGGATATAGTGGGTGTGGAGAAGATGTTTCCACGAATAGGAGAGTCTACGACCAGAGGTTATAGCCTCAGTAGAAAAGGAAGGAAATGAAGCGGAATTTCATTAGACACTAGACAATAGACAATAGGTGCAGGAGTAGGCCATTTGGCCCTTCGAGCCAGCACCGCCATTCAATGTGATCATGGCTGATCAAACCCAATCAGTACCCCGTTCCTGCCTTCTCCCCATACCACCTGACTCCGATATCTTTCAGAGCTTTATCTAGCTCTCTCTTGAAAGCATCCAGAGAACCTGCTCCCCTGGCAGAGAATTCCACAGACTCACCACTCTCTGTGAGAAAAAATGTTTCCTCGCCTCCGTTCTAAATGGCTTACTCCTTATTCTTAAACTGTGGCCCCTGGTTCTGGACTCCCCAAACATCAGGAACATACCTTAGTCAGAGGGTGGTGAATCTGTGAAGTTCATTGCCACAGAAGTCTGCAGAGACCAAATCAATGGATATTTTTAAGGCAGAGACAGATACATTCTTGATTAGTGCGTGTGTCAGGGGTTATGGGGAGAAGGCAGGAGAATGGGGTTGAGGGGTAGATCAAACAAGATTGAATGGCGGAGTAGACTTGAGTGGCCTGATTCTGATCCTATCACGTATAAACTTATGACCCTTCAGCAATCTGAATTGAAACATGTGGTGTCGTCGAATGCTGCCTGGCCCGCTGAATTCCTCCAATATTTTGTTTTTTGCTCAAGATTCCAGCAGCCTCATGTCTCAATAGAAAGTGCAGTCCCCAGCACTGCAGCGATGGAACACAGGGATGTCCAAGACAGCAGAATTGGAGGAATGCAGAGATTTTATGGCACTGAAGAGCAGGAGAAGATTACAGACATTGCGAGGTCTGTAACCATGGAGAATATTTGATCGAAACATTGCCAGAACAGGGATGAAGTACACTGCTGATTGGTGAAAAGATCTGGATGTGAGTCAGGACTGTGAGTTAATGTGTAGCTGTGTTTATTATGAACTCAAGTTCTCAAAGCTCAGAAGATAGGAACCCAGTCAAATTATGGCACAACCATATTTCACTGTCAAAGCTCAGACATGAGGCTTTCCAAATAACTGCGTGGACATTTTGCACAGATAAGATGCTTCATAATTTCCACTGCAAAATTGGCAGGAACACAGCCGTTCGGTGTGAAGAGGAGAGGATATCTTAAGTTATTGCAGCTCAACTGTCTTCAATCCCATGCTTAGTTCTCGGCTAAAAGATTAGAGGTCAAGTCCACTACAGAAACTTTGGCAGATTATCAAGTTGGCGACAATGAAACGTGTAGGAACGAACTGCAGATGCTGGTTTATACCGAAGATACGACACAAAATTGTGGGGGAACTCAGCGGGTCAGGAGGCATCTCTGGAGAAAAGGAGTAGGTGATGTTTTGGGTCGATGCCCTTCTTCTGAAGTCTGAAGAAGGGTCTTACTTCTCGACCCCACAGTCTGAAGAAGGGTCTCGACCGGAAACGTCAAGGAGTAGTTCTCCAGAGATGCCTGACCGCTGCGTTACTCCAGCATTTTATGTCTACCTTCGGCTCCAATAAAATGCTGTCTTTTGGGCGAGACAGTACATTTCTCAGGCAGTAAACCTTGAGTAGAGGAAGAGAGGACAAAGAGTTCTCCTATAACAACCATCCCACAGCCCCCAAAGAACTATTGAACCAACACAGATCATGTTACTACTGTTTGTATGAGGTTGGAATGCACACACTAACTGCCCTGTTCTCGGCATTACAACAATAACTGGACTGAATAATACCTTCAGTAGCTGCAAAGTGCTCTGCACTGAGAGAATTGCATGGTATGAAATCCAGTCCAAAATTTACTCAAGCATATATCTCATTGCGGGGGGGCTTCAAACCCTTTCAGTGTTTAAAGTACATGTGTCTTCTCCCATATAAACTTCAGAGCAATCATAAAAATCAAATCATGTTTTGAAACCCTATTTATTCTATCAGTAATATAATGTCATGTTTTACTGCTCTGCCTCAAGTTTAACAGAATGCAGACAATGTTCCAAAACGCATGATTCACAGCTCATGTTCCAAAAAATTGTATTCTATCAAATCTACTTTAATTAGATGAACTCTCTGATCTCTTCTGTCAGACAAGGTGTCCACGTTGCCTCTCCTTTTTCAGTCCCTTCCAGAATGACGCATACATTTTACAGTGAATAATACAAATATTTTCTTGGGCTAACCACAAGACAAACTGCTGGGTGAACCACAACATTTTTAAAAAAAAAGCAAATGTCGTTTCATAATAAAAAACAAAAGTGCTAAAAAAAAAAACACTCCATAAGTCAGGCAGTATTTGTGGGGAAAAAAAGAATCAGCTCAAAAGCCAAGATACTTCAAACTTCAAACACTCTCATTATCCTTCCCTTCATGGCCCTTGATTTATGGAGAGGCTGAGAAACCAGCAACCTTTGTACTATGACCAACATGAATATGAAATAACCAGATGTAGACTGAAGCATGTTGTCACGTATCAGTTATTCAGACCAGTTGGGATATACGATGCCAGCACAAACATCAAGCTGAAGCAATGAATCCAACACATAAAATGCATGAAATACATATAATATAAAAAATTATAGTCAGCTTGGAGTTGTTTCAAACCAGATTGTCCAACCTCTAAAGTTGTTAAATTGGTCTATGTCCAATTTTCCAGTTGTCCAAGAAACAATATTTAGATTCTTTCTCTTCAGCTGTAAACAAGTTTGATCTCCAAAAACCTGATCTGCATGGATACCCGACTGCCAATATCATCATTTCATGGACCATATGGGACACCAGCCTAATAGCCATTCTTTTTTAACATGCTGGATGGTCTTGATCAACATGATCACAGCCAGTACTATTTTCTCCATTGCTATTTTCTCCCTGAACAGCATAACATTCTTTAAAGTGAAAAGCAAAAGGCTGCAACAAGTTTGTGGTTTCTGAAATATATCAGAAAGCATAAGGGATCAGGCATCATCTGTAGAGATAGAAATAGAAGGACTGATTTTAAAGATGCAGAAGATGGGAAGAAGGGGTCTGAAGAAGGGTCTCGACCCGAAACGTCACCCATTCCTTCTCTCCAGAGTTGCTGCCTGTCCCGCTGAGTTACTCCAGCTATTTATGTTTATCTTCGAACAAAATGGAAGGTCTGAGATGACTCTTGGTGGAAAGCATGAGATATTGAATGACACAAAAGAGATGATGAGGCAATTCAAGAGAGTGGTAATGGGACGCAAGGAGACGAAAAGTTGGGGCAGAGCAGATGTTGGTGACACCTGCACCATGAGAGACTTAGGCAGTGGATAATTTTTTTTCTGGGGACATTGACCAAGTCTTTCATGGTCCTAACTACCGATCAAATCAGCTGAAGGGGGAAATATTGCCTCTAATTCTCTTTGCAATAAAAGCCAACATACTGTCTACTATCACGAATGCTTGTTGTTTCTGCCTGTTAACTCCAGGTTCAAGAATAATCAGGTCCCTCAGAACCCCAAGCCCCAGCAACCTTGATCGATCCTAACCTCCAGCTCTGTAGAATCTCTGTGGAATTCACATGTTCCCTCTGTAACTGCAAGGGTTTCATTCAGCCTTCTCTGGCTTCCTCCCACATACTGTACCAAAGATGTGGTTATCGGTTAATAGGGCACTGTCAATTCTCCAAGGGTGTAGATAAGATATAGAAGCCCGTGGCAACTTGATGAGAATGGGGGAAGAAATTGGTATGAGTGTAAATGGGATGTTTGATGGTGAAAGGATCAGTGGACCAAAGGACTCATGCATTGTGTCACTCTGTGGTGACCAAAGGACCCATGCTGTGTCACTCTGTGGTACCGGGAGGTTTCTTTCACCTCACCTCTGCGTTTGGATTGCAATGGGGCATGGTAATGTTTCAGTACAGCTCCCAGTCTGAGTATTTCATCCTCAGTGAGTTAAATGCCCCTGTCCCACTTAGGAAACCTGAACGGAAACCTCCGGAGACTTTGCGCTCCACCCAAGGTTTCCGTGCGGTTCCTGGAGGTTGCAGGTAGTGGAAGCAGGTAGGGAGACTGACAAAAACCTCCGCTTCCAACAGCAGCAGCTCATTTATCACCAATGGAAAAACTACGCTGGTCAGGCTCAAAGCTTGAAGGTCTCAGCTCAAGCTTGCTTGATTAGAGATCAGTGAACATGACTTTGCAGAATAATTCAACTGCATTGTAGAAAAAAAAAAGAACTGCAGATGCTAGTTTATAGAAAAGTTAAACACAAAGTGCTGCAATAACTCAGTGGGTCAGGCAGTATCTCTGGAGAAAAAAGATGGGTTACTCTAAGGTCTGAAGAAGTGCCCTGACCCAAAACATCGCCCATCATCCTTTTTCTCTAGACATGCTGCCTGACCCGCTGAACTACTCCAGCACTATTGTCTATCTTTGAATTTAATTACATTGCAATCCTATGCTTAAATGTTTTTAACATTCAACTCCACATTTTATTTAACTGACATCATTATAAAAATGCTGGAGAAACTCAGCGGGTGCAGCAGCTTCTATGGAGCGAAGGAAATAGGCAACGTTTCGGGACGAAACGTTGCCTATTTCCTTCGCTCCATAAATACTGCTGCACCCGCTGAGTTTCTCCAGCATTTTTGTGTACTTTCGATTTACCAGCATCTGCAGTTCCTTCTTAAACACATCAATATAAAAATGGTCACTGGTGAATTGACAAATTACACAGCTCCCATGCGGATAATGCAAGAATGGTGAAAGAGGGGCCTCTTGTGGTAAACGCATGCGATAGCAGGGTTAGAGAGTGATCCAACCCATACCTAACCATTGCAGTCTGAAGAAAGGTCTCGACCCGAAACGTCACCGATTCCTTCTCTCCAGAGATGCTGTCTGTCCCGCTGAGTTACTCCAGCTTTTTGTTTCTATCTTCAATTTAAACCAGCATCTTGCAGGACCTTCTTGCAGCCATGGTTTAGTTCTGAGTTGAGAAATACAAGCCATTCGGCCCAGAGTCTGTGCCAACCAGCAATCACCCCGCACAATAAACACTACCCTACACGTTAGGAACAATTCACAATTTTTACCGAAGCCAATTAACCTGTAGGTCTTTGGAATGTGGGGGGAAAGTGAAGCACCCACGCAGTCACGTGGAGAACACGCAACCTGCGTGCAGACAGCACCCATAGTCAGGATCGAACCTGGGACTCTTGCTCTGTAAGGCAGCAACTCTACCGCTGTATCACTGTGCCGCCCCTAAATATAAGAGGAGTACCTTCATTTCTCAGGTAGGTTACTCTTTGAACTCTCAAAGTGAGAGTCAGGACACCAGGATTCCACTTATTTGGAAAAGGTGTCATGGGAATTTGACCTGTGAACAGAGATGGAGCAGGCAACCAACCTTTGAGTAAGAGGTCCTAAAACAAGCCGAGCATAAGTATGACCACATTTTAGTTTAGTTTAGAGAAACAGGCCCTACGGCCCACCAAGTCCGCACTGACCGGTGATCCCCACACATTAGCGCTACTGCACATCCTTGGAGTGTGCGAGGCTCTGACCTTCCTTCCATCGAGGGGATTTATCGCAGTTGCTGCCTCAAAAAGGCTGGCAGTATCATCAAAGACCCACACCACCCTGGCCACACACTCATCTCCCTGCTACCTTCAGGTAGAAGGTACAGGAGCCTGAAGACTGCAACGACCAGGTTCAGGAATAGCTACTTCCCCACAGCCATCAGGCTATTAAACCTGGCTCGGACAAAACTCTGATTATTAATAACCCATTTTCTGTTATTTGCACTTTATCAGTTTATTTATTCATGTGTGTATATATTTATATTATGGTATATGGACACACTTATCTGTTTTGTAGTAAATGCCTACTATGTTCTGTGTGCTGATGCAAAGCGAGAATTTCATTGTCCTATACAGGGACACATGACAATAAACTCACTTGAACTTGAAACTGAAGATCTCTGAGAAAACCCACGCAGGTCACGGGGGGGGGGGGGGGGGGGGGCCGGACATGCAAACAAGCACACATAGTCAGAATCCAATCCGAGTGTCTGGCGCTGTAAGCAGTAGCTCTACCGCTACACCACCTGGTTGAACATTTGCCCTTGGGGAGAATACAGGACTAGGTGAGGGGGGGGGGGGGGGGGTTCTCAGTCACTGTTTTAAAATAAAGGCTCACCTATTTAAAATGGTAATGAAAATTCTCTCTCTTGGATTGAAGCAGTACCTTTGACTATTTTTAAGATGGATTTTGGATAAGCAAAGGGTGAAAGGTTACCAGGGTAGGTGGGATCAGAGTTGAGGTTATAATCAGATCACCAATATTAATGATGGGACCCACTCCTGTTCCTAAATTGTATCTTCAAATTTCAATTTGTAACTTTAATAGCTTGCATCCCAAAATCTTTCATAGAAGAGCCATTAAATTAAAAAATGCCATTGGATCACAAACATTGTGGCACAAGATTTGTTCAGCGTTCAGGAAGGTCATAAGGCTGCGAAAGGTAACTTAGGAAACAAGGCCACAAAAAAGTTTGGAAGATTAAAAAAAAAATTTAAAACTGGGACTTCGCCAGGCTAGAAGTCAACGCACATGAGTGAGTGGAACTTGGTGTGATTTATAATAATAGACGTGGAGAAACTGATAGAGTTGCAAAGTGGGCGATTAGTAAGGAGATCATCAGAAAATTTGGGTTGGTGGCAGGAAAGGCCTGAATAAGATAATCAACAACAGTTGAGCTGTTCCAAGGGTTGGGCATGGACACTCTTAGAAGGTAAAATTGGACAGACACAATGATGGAACATGCCACTAGATGGACATCCAGCCTAGTGGCCATGTTACACATTGTCAGAACATTGCATTACAGGTAATTGAACAATGAAGACAAGTAACATTTTATAAAGACATTTATTACTACAGGTCATTGATTGCTAAGTAACAAATGCATCTCATTCATTTCCATTTATTGCAATTATAAATAAACATAAAGATGTTCGATTGTCATTAATTTTCCATATTACAAGCACGTACTGGCCCAGCTTGACAGCAGACATCCAGGCTTGGCTTAGGATACTCCACACACACACTGCCAAAGTAACATGGTTTTCGATACCACATTGTTTTTAAAACGGCAACATGGAAAACATTGGTACTCAAAGTCTCAAGCTTGGTTGATTGCTGTTCTTTTTGTTGAGGAATTTAACAACTTTCGGATATTCTGGCCAGCCTTCATAAACTCTTTTACACGAATGTTGAAGATCATGTTTTTGTAGCCTGCCACTTGACAAACCAACAGAAGGAAACATATGGATCAGTCGTGGCTATCCAAAATTTAAAAAAAAAAAAAAATGCAGATGATGATCTGAAGAATGTTCAGAAGGAAACTCGAAACCAGATGGCAGCCTAACCGATTCAATTTCAGAGTTTTGCACAACGCCAGTGTTCCTCACTGACAGTCACGGCAGTGGCCAAATCCCACCCTGAAAAGCAAGACAGTCACATCTGCCATCCCTCAGCCACTGGACTTCAGGAGACTTCGGTTATCTGAGGTAGCCCGCCTTCAGTCATCCACAGGGCAGCAGCAGGCGAGGTGTTGTGCAGCATCCTGCGGTGGATCCGACGCAGTCGCAGCAGATAGAGGAGGATGGACAAGAGGACCACCAGGAAACAGACAAAGAATAAATAATGGTTGTAGACAAAGGAGAAGCCCCTCCAGTGTGTGTGGTTCCCCTTGAAGGCGTCTTGCTGAATGTCCCTGTTGGCGTCAAGGAAATCAGAATGAGAGGAAACAACGGCCAAGGTCATTTCATGGAGTCAGCGATCACAATGCACTGGAAGCTGACGGGTCTTGTTAGAATGGTTCAAAGAATAGTCTAATGCTACATGCATACCGAGAGCAGTTTAGAATTTAGCAAGAAAACATACATTGATTAAGAGAGCAAAACAGGGCATAGAGGTAAAATAGCATGGGATAAATGAATGAACAAACAGAAGCATAAAAAAAGAGAAATATTTACTAAAGAGAAATGTAGGGATCTTATAATCAGAAATGGGAGCAAAGAAAGAGCAGTATGATTCTACAAAACGTGGTTCCCTTGTCTGGTAACACGTTAGTATAAAAAGGAAACGTTAAACAAAAAGGAAATTAGAATTAGCAAAAGAGACATAGTGCTGGAAGAATTAATGCAGGCAAAAAATAACTTCCTAGATCTGATATTCTACATCCCAGAGAACCAAAAGTAGGATGTCGTGGGTACCTGTAAACTTCAAGAGAATCTAGAATGATTCCTGCAAATTGGAAGGTGACAAATGTATACTCACTATTTTAAAAAAAGAAAGCAGAATAACTGCTCTAATATCCATGGTAGGGTACTCGCTAGGGTCTGTGAAAAGGTGTTATCAATGGGATTTCTTGGATAAGGAACCCAAAGCTGGCCACAGGTGACCCCAAACCTCCCATAACCTTATTGGGTAGTACATACGAGAGTTTGTCACTGTGACATGACCAACATTTAACCCTCAAACAACATTTCTTAAAAGCGAAATAAAAACAGAAAATACTGGGAACACACAGCAGGTTAGGTGGCATTGTAGAAATAAAGATGTTTCCATTTGCATCTAGAGCACAAGGGGAAATCAGTTGCAATCATTAATGGACAAACATTTCATATCCAAAACTTTAGTGATCTTCGCAGAGAAAATTCAAACCTCCAATGAGTCTCACTCACCTCAAGGGTAAGTAACGAGTGCGGTAGAGAATTGCTCCAAGTGTCCACTGAACCTCTTTATCATAGACCAGCTGAGCCGTTTTCAAGTTGGTGTAGTTCACAGGGAAGGAGAAGCCACGATGAAGAACCTCATACATCCACGCCGATTTGAAACACTGATACCTGAAGTCAACACACACACAATGTCACAGATCTAGACACAAGGAAGTGCAGATATAGGAATCTTGAGCAAAACAAAGCACTGGAAGAAGTCACCTTGGTCAGGCTCCATCTGTGGAAGGAATAACCACAAAGTTTCGGGTTGGGACTGAAGGGTCCTGACCTGAAACATCACCTGCTCATCCCCTCCACAGGTGCTACTTCACCCACTGAATTCTTCCAGTACTTTGAGAGTTATGCCCCTGTCCCACTTACGAAACCTGAACGGAAACCTCTGGAGACTTTGCGCCCCACCCAAGGTTTCCGTGCGGTTCCCGGAGGTTGCAGGTGGTTGCCGGAGGTTGCAGGTAGGGAGACTGACAAAAACCTTTGGGTTTCCGTTCAGGTTTCCTAAGTGGGACAGGGGCATTACAGAACTATTTTGCATTCCAAGCTTTCTTGTTGCTTTACAACAGTAAGCAAAATAAAATATTCCTTCCTCACAGACACGAGTTGAAAAAAGCAAATTATTCATAAGTGCAATTAAAACTCCAATAACGCAAAGTCCAATTAATTGGAAAGCAGACGGTGCGATTCCTGGCTCATTCATTATTCTGCAATGTGAGCAGGGGGCTCAGAGTTCAGGCAGGTGATGTTGCCTGAGCCAGGGCATGAATGGACTATGGGTTTATTATGCAGCCACAGCTGGGATTGGGAAACATGGGTGAGGTTTGTGGCCAGAACGCTTGTATATTTCCTGCTCCCTTTAAGGTCAGTGGAAAATCTATTATGCAACTGTGTAACAAGTAAAATAAGTTTGTTCAGGAATTAACAAGAGTAATTCGAGGAATTAACAAGGCGCAGCAGTAGAGCTGCTGCCTTACAGGACTAGAGACCCAGTCCGATCCCAACTACGGATACTGTCTGTAAGGAGTTTGTAGATTCTCCCTGTGACCGCGTGGGTTTTCTCCAGGTGCTCCGTTTCGTTCCACACACCAAAGACGTACAAGTTTGTAGGTTAATTGGCTTCAGTAAAAATTGTAAATTGTCCCTAGTGTGTAGGATATTGCTAGTTAGTATACAGGGTGATCACTGGTCGGCGCGGACTCGGTTGGCCGAAGAGCTTGTTTCTGTGCTGTATCTCTAAAGTAAAGTCTAATGTCCAATAGTCTGGAAAATCTGCTAGTCCAGTGTCAATGTCCAGATTATTGGAGTTTTACCGTAATGTAACACTGGGGGAGCCTGCATAGGAACAAACTGAAGGACTGCAGAGATAAATAAGATATATCGCCACCACCCTCTCAAAGGAAAGGGAATTAAATGCCAGCCTTGCTAGTGAGGTTGATATTCATTGCATGAACACAATTAGAAAAGAATGGGAGACTCACAGCTGAATTTACATTAAATGAGCAGTTTCCAGCACTGTACACAGAGATAGAACATTTCAGAGTTGCTGTCTAATTTCAAGTCAAGTAAATTGGCTATTCTGGTCCTCTCTTGGTTTTAGTATCTTAAGAGAACATTTTATAATTGCATATGACTCAATCCCAATGAGCCAAAAGGAGACAACGGTTGCCTGCCACGATGACTTTGTGCTCATCTCAGTGTTGCCAACTGCAGATATGCAACAATCTCCAGTCCTGATTAAAATTATTTCTTTTTGTGTGATTTCAAGCGACATTCCTGAGATGTAATGAATAAGGAAAGGAAAGGTGTTCTGCTTACAGCCACCCATACCTACTGAAACACACAACAATCCTTCTGGAAACTTGTCATAGCAGGTTATCAAAGCTGTGCATAGTACCATCAGGTAGCCATAAGATCAGAAGAGATAGGAGTAGAATTAGGCCATTCAGCCCAGTCTACTCCACCATTCAATCATGGTTGGTCTAATTCTCCCTCCTAACCCCATTCTCCTGCCTTCTCCCCATAACCTCTGACACCCGTACTAATCAAGAATCTATCTATCTCGGCCTTAATTATATCCACTGACTTTGCCTCCACAACCTTCTGTGGCAAAGAATTGCACCGATTCACCACCATCTGACTAAAGTAGTGAACAAGCGTGCTTGCTCCAGCATACCTCATAGGAATGGTGACTTTGACAGTCGATAGGAGAGCTGGTCGGACATGTCCAGTTTATTCCACACTGTGCCACGACATTTATACAAGGGAGAAAATGTTTTTATAGGAATGGAACCGCACCGTTTCCCTGTTGGATGAGATCAATGCCATCACCAATAGAAGCTTACTTCAGTCTGTGCAGGTCCGCATGAGAGGAGTACAAGCGATGGTCAAAGCGTTCCTTCAGGACTGTCCACTTTGTTGCACAATAATCCTACAAAAACATACATTAGTAGTTGTAGACTGGGCGATCGTTTGGCTGAACACCTTCCCTCAGTCCGTCTGAACCTACTCGATCTCCCGGTCGCTAAACACTTGAATTCTCCTTCTCATTCCCACACAGACCTTTCTGTTCTAGATCTCCTCCATTGTCAGAGTGAGGCTGAATGCAAATTTCGCTTGGGCAGCTTACAGCCCAGTGGTATAATGATTTCTCTCATTTCAGGTAGCCGCGGCATTCCCTCTCTCTCTATCCCTCCACCCCCCCAGTCTTGCTTCCACCCAATAAACAACCACAATGGCCCGTTTCATTTATTATCGTTCCTTTTTTGTATATCTTTCATTCATTGTTCTTTATCTCTCTACATCTTCGTCTATACAACTCCTTTCCCTGATCCCTAACCAGTCTGAAGAAGGATCATGACTCGATATGTCACCCGTTCCTTCTCTTCAGAGATGCTGCCTGTCACGCTGAGTTACTCCAGCCATTTGTATCTATCAATGAGCTTGGTCCACCAAGGCCGACTGGATCTCCCAGTTGCTGACCATTTTAATTCCCTTCCATCCCCATGTAAAGCCCCTGTCCCACTTTCCCGAGTTACTCACAAATTCTCCCGAGTTTTCCCCTTGATTCAAACTCGGAGAATTATGGTAATAGCCAGCCGTAGGTATTTGGGGCTATTTTTTTTACTCGTGGTCATTTTTCAACATGCTGAAAAAATGTCCCGACTTACCTGATGCCCCGAGTACCTACTCATGGCGGCATTACGAGCAGCCATTAAATATTTTCCAAGGCGAAATATCTTCGGAAGCCTACGGCCTCCTACGGACTCGCTACGGACATTCTCCGAGTTTGAAACAAGGGGAAAACTTGGGAGAATTTGTGAGTAACTTGGGAAAGTGGGACAGGCCCTTTAACCTTTCTGTCCTGGGCCTCCTCCATTGTTAGAGTGAGGACACATGCAAACTGGAGGAACAGCACCTCATATTCCACTTGGGTAACTTACAATGGTATCAACGTTGGATTGTCCAATTCTGAAGTAACTGCTAACAGCCCCCTTTTCCCCTACACCCTCCTATCCCTCCAACTAGACTTAGACCTACTTCTCCCCTCCACCCACATTCCTTGATCTGGAGTTTGTAACTCTTCAATCCTTTTATCTCATTTTTTTTCCCCATCTATGGCCCTTGACAACCAATCTGACAATCAAAACCCTCCCTTGCCTGTATTCACCTATTACCAGCCACACCTTGTCTTGCCCCTCCTCTCGTCTAGTTTTCATTCCTTCACTCCCCCCCCCCCCCCAACAATTAATCTGTAGAAGACTTCCCTTCCTCTCCCCACAATCAGACTGAAGAAGAGTCCTGACGTGAAAGATCACCGATCAATGTTTGCCAGGGATGCTGCCTGACCAACTCAGTTACTCCAACGCTGTGGGTTTTGAGATTATAACCCGTTTCTTTCCCCCCCCCCCCCCCCCCCCAAGACGTATATTCAGGGAGAACAACTGATTCTGTTCTTCCAAATCACGACATGGAATCTGAAATACCAGCTGATATATGTTGCCTTAATTTAACGTATCTTAGAGCCATACAGTACGGAAATAGGCCTTCAGTTCAACTTGCCCATGCTGACCAAGTGGCAAACTGAGCTAGACTCACTTGCCAGCACCCAGGTCATACGCCTACAAATGTTTCTTAACCGTCTACTTGTCCAAGTGCCTTTGAAATATCAATTGTACTTGCCTCTGCCTCGTCTTCTGGCAGCTAGTTCAATATATGCAGCACCCTGTGTGAAAATCTCGCCCCTCAGGTCATTGAAAGTTTTCCCCTTACCGTAAACCTATGCTTTCTAGTTTTAGCCTCCCCTTCACTGGAGAAAAGACTGTGGTTATTCACCTTATCTCTGCCCTTCACGAATTTATAAACCCCTCATCCCTCAAACCTTTGCATTCCAAGGTGGAATAGAAACAAATATCAGCCGAACTTGCCTCTCCTTGTAACTCAAACCTTTCAGAGCACGTAAGGGTCTTTTCCTGCACCCTTTCTAGTTTAATAACATTCGTCCTACGGCAGGATGGTCCAAACTGAACATTGTGCTCCAAATGTGGTCTTACCTCTACCTTGTACAGCTGTAACTTGCCTCAATACCTACACAATGTGCCCTGATCAATGAAGGCAAGTTTGTCGCAAGACTTTGTCACCACCCTGCCTCCTGGTGTTGCCACTTTCACCTGCATCCCTCTTCTGGGCATCAGACTACATGAGACTACATGATTCTCCAGCCCCTCCCCCCCAGTGCCACTGCGACCCATAAACTGAAACAACTGCAAGCCACTCAGGTGTGACAAATACCTGACCACAGGATGTCAATCCGGAGGCATATGTCGTTAGATATTTGAAATTCAACTCAATACCTTAGCGGCCTTTGTGAATTTCGCTACTTTGTAGCCACCACCCATGCGCAAGACATCTTCAGTGCAGTAAAAGAATTCAGAAAAACCATAGAATTCACTGTTTCTGTAGTCCAGCGGGGGCTGGTAGATCCCACTGATGGACGTCGAAGTCTCATTAGTCTTGTTTAACAAGGGGAAAATCACTTCCCGACACCAGTCAAAGTCTCCCAGTCCCCGCAAGTACACAGTTTGCCCGTCTCGATGAATTTCATCCTTGATGTCAACCGGCAAACAAGGGTCCAAGTATGGGATGTCCTCAGATGTGCCCATCTTCTGCCCCAGTAACCTGTGCAAGAAATAAAGGAAGTGTTTTTTTGTTTTTTTCCTTCTCGTTTATAATATTTGAATTTCATTTCTCCTCTCCTGAAGTTGCGACATTTACTGTGTCGTTGTAGGCAAATAAATTCGCCATAATGGGCCTATCCACATTTTTTGTTCCCAAAGCACCAGTTCTGGAACCCTGCTACATGATGTTGAAGAAGGAACTGCAGATGCTGGAAAATCGAAGGTAGACCAAAGTGGTGGAGAAACTCAGCGGGTGCAGCAGCATCTATGGAGCGAAGGAAATAGGCAACGTTTCATAGATGCTGCTGCACCCGCTGAGTTTCTCCAGCACTTTTGTCTACCCTGCTATGTGATGCTGCTGCACGTAAAGGCTGAGTTTAGTGTCCAGTGCTTAGTTTGAGGATAGGGTTGAAACAGGCCCTTTGACCCCAATGTCCATGCTGACCAGCAGTCATCAGTACACTAGTTCTAGGGAGTACAGAGAAGGTTCACCAGACTGATTCCTGGGATGGTAGGACTTTCATATGAAGAAAGACTGGATAGACTCGGCTTGTACTCGCTAGAATTTAGAAGATTGAGGGGGGATCTTATAGAAACTTACAAAATTCTTAAGGGGTTGGACAGGCTAGATGCAGGAAGATTATTCCCGATGTTGGGGAAGTCCAGAACAAGGGGTCACCGTTTAAGGATAAGAGGGAAGTCTTTTAGGACCGAGATGAGAAAATCAATTTTTACACAGAGAGTGGTGAATCTGCGGAATTCTCTGCCACAGAAAGCAGTTGAGGTCAGTTCATTGGCTATATTTAAGAGGGAGTTAGATGTGGCCCTTGAGGCTAAAGAGATCAGGGGGTATGGAGAGAAGGCAGGTATGGGATACTGTTGGATGATCAGCCATGATCATATTGAATGGCGGTGCAGGCTCGAAGGGCCGAATGGCCTACTCCTGCACCTATTTTCTATGTTTCTATCCTACATTCTAGGGACAATTTACAAATGTTAACAAATAGTGTAGAATGCACAGGACTGGCAAATGGCACACACTTTAAACACTGCTGAATTGGAACTTGACCACAGTATCAGTTGTCCTTATTCCTCCCTCATGGCTCTCAGGAAACCCCATCTCTTGCCCACTGCTGTTCTAAACTTCACTCCCCCCCCAAATCAACTATCCCCTGGTCCTTTCTGTGTCGTCCACATAATGCCTTCCACCCCACCACTAACTCTTCCACCTTGGCCACCCACCAACATTTCCTCCCAGGTCCTGAATAAGGAGATCATATTAGATTTGTTAGCATACAAGATACCCTGTTCTTGACCATGGCATAACGTCTAATGTCAGGCCAGTGGTACAACCCCAGTTGTTGTGCATGGTTGCCTTTTCAACCCCTCCAAGGTTGAGCAGTTCAATGAACAGCATGAACATTTGTTTTAGTTTTAACACTTGATCATCAAGTGCCAGACAAAATAAGACGGAACGTTATTAGAATTCATAGCACAGGGAAGTAAGTTGAAGAGCCAATAGACAATAGGTGCAGCAGTAGGCCATTCGGCCCTTCGAGCCAGCACCGCCATTCAATGTGATCATGGCTGATCATCCTCAATCAGTACCCCGTTCCTGCCTTCTCCCCATATCCCCTGACTCCGCTATCTTTAAGAGCCCTATCTGGCTCTCTCTTGAAAGTATCCAGAGAACCGGCCTCCACCACCCTCTGAGGCAGAGAATTCCACAGACTCACCACTCTCTGTGAGAAAAAGCGTTTCCTCGTCTCGGTTCTAAATGGCTTACTCCTTATTCTTAAACTGCGGCCCCTGGTTCTGGACTCCCCCAGTGATCCCCAGTGCCTCAGTGATCTTTGCTGCTGTTCGTGCTGTGGCTGACTTCAGGTCATTCCATTTGTAGATTTTGATACAATACCGTATCTCTTTAAAAAGGACAAGGTGCCGTAGGGTGGGAAGCTGAACAAATGGAGCAAACCATTGAAATTCATCAGCTGGGCCAAATAATAAAGTTTTAACCCAGCTCACTTGCGAGATCCTCTTCTCAGATGGTCCAAGTACCTGTTTGTCAGCGTAGTCTTGTAGACAATCTGTTCCTCGTATCGCTTTCTGGCAGCATTCCCACCGAAACCTAGAAACGTGGTGACGTAGACTCGATATACATGGTCCGTGTGATGGGCATCACAGCCCAGGTTGAACTCTGCCAGCAGGTTCTTGGCTACCTCCTCCTGCTCAAAGGGTGGGCAATCACACATAAGCTGTCAACTTTATCTCATATCCAAACCCTTCAGAATGCAACTCAAACCACTAAGCATAATTAACAGACAGCATTGAATGAGTACAGCAGCAATTCAACTTAGAGCAGAGGGGGTGAAATGGAAATGAATGCACAAGAGTTAAATGGTGACTCGCTGGCATTCAGCAGCACAAGACGATTGACTTTGTTAGACCACAAGATGATAATGGCAGGGAGCGGGTGAAAGACCATTGTGACCTTATGTGAGATGGCACAAACTGGGTACCTCAACAACCAAAGTGATTCGAGGACAGACTAAAAGTGTCAGGGAAGGATGAAAATTAGAGTCAAATTAGGAGTTAAAAAAAAGACAAAGATGGAATTAAGTGAAGATGGAATTAAGGGTCAAAAAGAAAAAACACTTTGAGGTCTCAACATGCCAACAGGAAAGATCCTATTTTTCTTCTCACGGTTAGGAGCAGGAAAAATGAATTTTAGCACGATTCAGTGCAAATAATCAAACCCCAAGGAAGCTTCCCACAAGAAACAAAATATAAATTCACTGAGGCTGCTCACATAAGTAGCAGGGGAGGACTTTCAGTCCACTCCAAAAATTCCGTGTCATGGCTGAACCCACGGTTTAAACCATTTTTATGTCCATTCTCCATTTACTGTCCGCACTGTCTCCTATGCTTCCCACCAATTTCTACTGAGGTGCCGTACAAACCACAAGCTTCTCAGCTTGGCATGGCAACTATTCTGCCCAAGATCGAAGCGATATAAATGCTGGCCAGTGTAACAAACAAAAAAGTCTCCCCACCACTACAAACAACTCCATCTACACTCCATGTGCCTCGGAGAAGCAGGCAACATAATGGAGAACCACAGCCCAGTCATTCTCTCTTCTCACCCCCATCGGGCATAAAATGCAAAAGCTTGAAAGCGTGTGAACCATAGCGTTTTCATGAAAGGACTTCAGCCTGAAACATTCTACTTCTCTTCCCATGTATGACATGACCTGCAGAGTGACATTAAACTCTTCCAACCACATCCCCCTGCATTTCTTCTTAAACACATTTATCCACCTATACCCACTCAGCCCCATCCTTCCTCCCCATGTCCAAAACAAGGGCCTGCTAGTTCTGCCTCCACTCCTCTCAGAACTGGTCTAAGCTCCAACTGAAAAACTAAGTAGAACATATGTGCAGGACATTTGTCACAAAGGTGATTTCGAATTCGTGCCACATCTAGTTTAATTCACAAGGTTGATTTAAAAATAAATAATTAAATGAGAGCACACAATATACAAGACCAATAAAGTAATGGCCATTAGATTTCACAGAGCATGCATTTGGGTGTTAGTAAGAACTGCAGTAGCCAACAGGCAAAGGATTGAACGCAAGCCTTCAATTAAATAAAGTAAACGATCAAAATGTTAGGGAATACAGACTAAAATGAAAATTGCAAAATAAAAGAAGGTTGGACAGATAATAACCTGTTGTGAAGAGGCAAAGCTTACAGTTTTGGGGACTTCATAGGCTATCTGAGTGGAAACCCCACCCATGTCCAGTACACCAGTTGTCCTCTTGCGGACAACGGCCGCCTGGGTTTCAGTGCCAGGAACATTGACTTCCACCACAGAATCTTCACCTGCATGAAATCAGGAAAGGACAAGTAGTTAGAAGCCCATTTCTTTTTGAAAGCCATCATACAAAGTTTACACGCGGTACACAATGCCCAAGTTGTAGACTGCATTTTATTCCTCCTATAACCAAAGGCATGGTGGTAGAGGGGTAGAACTGCTGCCTCACAGCGCCGGAGACCCAGGTTCAGTCCCGACCTCAACTGCTGTCTATGTGGAATTTGCACGTTCTCCGCATGACCACGTGGGTTTCCTTCGGATGCCCCAGTTTCCCCTCACATCCCAAAGACGTGCAGGTTTTGTAGGTTAATATGCCTTTGTAAAATTCTCTTATTGTACAGAGATTGGGATAAGATAGAACTAGTGTGAAAGGGTGATCAATGCTTACATGGACTCGGTGGGCTGAAGGCCCTGTCTTAACGCTGTATCTCCACACTAAGCCAAACCAACGGGAAATGATTTTTCGGTTCGTATCCCCAAAACCATGCTTCAAATATATATATAAATTAATCCAGATTGTAAAACAAAACTGATGAGGCTGAAGCAATAGTGAAAACTTAAATTCTTTGAACAGAACATGCCAAATATTCAGAATCACCGCAAGGAAACATGAATTTCCACCCACTAAGCCCACACTGATAATATTTGCTCTTGACCCTTCTTTTAAATTCTCCCACATTCTCAAACCCCTCTAGACTCTACAACTCACCCATTCTAGGTACAATTTAGAGTTACCAGTTAATTTACCAACCAGCACATCAGGAATTGACCCAAGTCACAAGCTGTAATATGGCAGCTCCACTAACTGTGCCATTCTAATGTGCTAAATCTATTTATCTTAAGGACTGGCAGACGATTATATTAAATACATCTTCATCTTAGTATAAAATTAGCTATAAATAACATGTTGCAAAATACACCCAATGCAAGTTTAGTCCCACCCTCCAAATGTATAGATGAATCTTTACCAGCACTGATGTGGTTAAATCTTCCCAGGACAAAGTTAATTCCAATCCAGGCATATACACCTAAAACAATTCATAAAACATTTCAAAAACACATACATGCAAAAGTGTTGAATATTAATTATTTAGGATCAAAAGAATATTGGAGATTAGAACAAGTTGTATTTGCTATTGTATTTCGTAGCTCACGGAAGGTAGCAGCACGTCGCTAGGGTGGTAAAGAAGGCGCATAGATGCATTCATTGCTAGGGGCACTGAGTATAAGAGTTAGAAATTCATGATGCAACTCTGTAGGTTCGGCCATATTTCGAGTATTGCATGTAGTTTTGGTCATGCCATCACAGGAAAGATGGAGCCTTTCGAGACAGTACAGAGGAGGTTTACCAAAATGCTGCCTGGATTAGGGAATTTCAACTGCAGGGAGAGGTTGAATAGACTTGGATTGTTATCTCTGGAACAATGGAGGTTGAGGGTAAACTTGATAGAAGGATATAAAATTATGAGGCATACATATGTATGGTAAATAGCCAGAAACCTTTTCCAAGGGTGGAAATGTCCAACACTAGAGGGCATAGCTTTAAGGTGAGAGGGGGAAAAATTAATGTAGATGCGCACGACATTTACCCCCCCCCCACAAACACACACACACACACACACAGTGAGTAGTGAGCAGGGGCGGAAAACCCGGGGGAGCCAGAGGGGACACGTCCCCCCCATGTTTTGAGAGGTGGGGGATAACCCCCCCAAGTTTTTGTGATCCCGATTTTAAAATCTTCGCTCTCCGCGAGGCAGTGGGGGTGGGACTGATGATCGGGGGCGCGATGATTGGAGGAGGGAGACGTGGCACAGACCTGCACCTCATTCGCAGGTTGGATCGATCCCGGCCGGGTGTCCAGCGCTGTCCCGAGTGTCCCCCCCCCATGGGTAGGCAGAGAGGTCAGGAGTCAGATGCGAGCTGTACCCCCAGGCCCACAGCCAGCGCAGAGAAACAGCACTAAAGCAAGCTAAACTCTGCCTGTCCCAAAGACAAAAATCAATGCCCCCAAGTCTGTGTAGTTCATCTTATTTGGAGGTTGCAGTGTTTAACAGCTTGATGGGTGTAAAAGGAAGACGCTGTTCCCAAACCTGGACATTACAGTTTTGTGTGTGTGTGTGTGTGTGTGTGTGTGTGTGTGTGTGTGTGTGTGTGTGTGTGTGTGTGTGTGCGCGT
Source organism: Amblyraja radiata (assembly GCF_010909765.2). Classification (NCBI taxonomy): domain Eukaryota; kingdom Metazoa; phylum Chordata; class Chondrichthyes; order Rajiformes; family Rajidae; genus Amblyraja; species Amblyraja radiata. Next base: position 7,573,940 of record NC_045994.1, on the reverse strand, counting down.
GCGCACGTCTGGAAAGCATTGTCAAGGGTGGTGGCAGAGGCAGATACAATGGTGGTGTTCAAGAGGCTTTTAGATAGGCACACGAAAGTGCAGGGAATAGAGGGATATGGATCCTGTACAGGCAGATGAGATCAGTTTGACTCATTAATATCTATATACAATAATGGCAAAATACACTTCTCAAGTGAGTGATGACTGATTTAATCTTACAGTTAGCACAGAATACATACCTTCCTGTTTGCCTGAGATTACCTCGGCATGTGAGTCTGCAAACAGGAAATCATAGTGAAGTGGGATATCTGTACGGAGATCTTCAAGTATGGCATTTTGCTGGCTGCCAAGCAAGAAAAGTCAATGGTCAACAGTTTGAAAATAGTAGTTCACACTGTGTAGAGGCAAAAGAAGTGGCTTTATGTTCCCTAATTTGTACATTTCAAGCCAGGCAAGCTGTCAACTGCTTGCGCCCCCCCCCCCCCCCCCACACCCATCAAAATTGACCTATCAATGTAATATGGACTATTAGCAGATTTGACAGTGGAGACATCACAGTCAAACTCATACTGAGTTGCGCCTGAAATGGATGGAATGCTTTCCAACCCAAAGCAGAATGTATTCCCCACTAACTGAAAACAGTTTACGGAGACCATCTGACCATCTCCATTGTTGTCCAAATTGACATCAATCTGCCCAATACAATACTACCACTACTAATTTGTGCTACTACAATATGAAATTGTATTTGTTCTGTTCCGTATGAAGGGGTTCCAGCTTAAGGATGAACACAAGACAATTGAGCAGGATGGGCCTACTTTGACTGATGTATAGGAGGTGATCCCATTGAGATCTGGCTGGAGATCTCAAAGCAATGGGCCCCTCAGGGTAAGGGGTCGGCCATTTTGGTCAAATGCAAAAGTTGTTCGCTCACACATTTTGAGCAACCCTAAACGTTAACCACCCTTTTGTCTCCAGATTCTGTATGACCTGCTGATTTCTAACATCAGTTTATATTTTGCTCCACACTTCAACATCTTCTGTCTCCTGCTCTGCTTTCTTGTATTCTCAGGCACAATGCTACTTAATATTTATATCCAAACTCAAATCCTTCACACCCACCAGATCAAATACGCGGCACAAATTCCAGATTGCATTGGCTTCATTTCTCAAAGCAAAGACGGACTAGTGGTATATTCTCTCAGGTGTTCCAATCTACCCCATATTACACCCATATTTTATGTCAGTAGGAAACACGCCATGCTTAATAATAATAAAAATAATTATTATTATTCGGTCCACTCACAATCTAAGGCTCACAAACCCTCTTAAACTAGGTAACATTTACCAGACATTTACTCCACAATTTCATTGCCCAAACCACAGAGTACTTTATTTTTCAGCTGCCACGTATAAGGATGGCTTCTTTCAGAGCTGCAAATTTCTTTGAAAATTATTCTGCATTTTAACTGTTGCTCCAGAACTTTATGGTTCCAGTGAAACACAACCGCACCTCTTAATGGTGTCAATCTGCTGTGAGCAACTGGGCCATCTACACAGCTCTACATGTCTGACCCCAAAGGAGGTCAATGGTTGGAATGTGATTCAACTTGATTTTTCCACTGCCCGAGGACTTGTATTACAAAAAGGGGAGATTGCAAACACGGCATCAATCGGTTTCTTACGGCAGCGTTCGTGTGAAGGAAGAATAAAAACCATCAACAGGTCAACTCATGGTACAAATACCGTGAAACGATTAATGTATGGCTTCCTCTATTTAACTTCAGACAGTTTGCCTCACCACCTGAATGGAATAAATCTTTTTTATTCAAAAAAAAAAAAACTGTAAGTAATCAATTACTTTTCAGGCACAATCCTCATGCCAGCGGTGCATAGGATGTATAAAGGAGTCTCTTGATGTTTAGAATGAGGAATATGGTCTGCAGCAAAATTCAAAAGAGGTGCGAGGTAATCACTAGCTTTTTCTGGTGTTGATGCCAGGTCTGAAATACCTGCAGAAAAAGAGACCAGTGTTAAATAAAACAAAAAAACTTTGCACAGTATCTGTCGCTTATGAATAATGCATATTTTAAATTAGCAGTTGTATGCAATAAAAAAAAATTTGAAAGAATATTTTTGCATCTACTATCAAAACATCTTTACACGCAGATTTTAATGACCTTAAAAGAGAAAAATCTATTCCTCAGCATTTTTACAAAACATTGCAAATTCAAAGATCAAAAGCAATTCTTCAGCTGATTTTGACGGGCAAATCCTACCTGGCTTAATCTTCATCACCACAGGTAGACTGTTCTTGCCCCTCATCTGTTTGATGTCGAGGAGGTCGTGTGGGTTCCCATTGTGTCTTGGCCAGCAGTACACAAAGAGTCTTGAGCCACTACTCCCACAATCTATTACTATGCCATAGTTCAAATTAGGATTCTTTATATCAGTGGCCTCCATGTCCATCAATTTGGTTAAGTATCTGCAAAACAGCATGTTAATAAATGGTACAAAGCCCAAGATACTACACAAATTAAAAGTTGTCCAAAGTCAATACTGATCTACAAGATATTTTTAGGGCAAGAATGACCAAATGTTGGGCAGTGCTTTTAAGGAATGGGGTTTCACCAGATGGAATCACAAATGCAATTGAGTGCGTCATTAAAATTGGTGATGCACACAAGACAAAGATCTGGTGCGAGTTTCGAAATGGACAAAGAGTCTGACAAAGGGAATGGATTATTCCGAGTTAAGAGCAAGGACATACGGGGATTTAAAATCATGCCATTGTCAGATCGGGAGTCAGGAAGGCCAGGCAGCACTGTGAGATGGGCAAGCAGGACTTCATGCAAGTTAGGATGTTGGCAATAGACTTTTAGTTGACCTTGAACGAGCTGAGGGTGCAAGCATAAGTGGGTAAGTGGAAAAACACCGAAGATAACAAAGGCAGAGAAAATGGGTGAAGTTTAAAGGAAGTTGCCCAATTAGATGTGGGGATCCATTTCAAGTGAATAGAACCTTCAACATGCCACATCATCATTGTCATGGCCTCAAACTCTCTTCCACTATTGCATACCAATCTCCCTGTGCCATAACAAGCTCTTTACCATATGACCATAAGACATAGAAGAATTAGGCCATTCGTCCCATCGATCATGGCTGATCTATTTCCACCTCTGAACCCCATTCTCCTGCTTTTCCTCCGTAACCTTTGATGCCAAAAAAAACCACCAAAATTCTTGCTATTGACGGAACGCAGCGTAGGTTCACCAGGGATGGCGCGACTGATATATGATGAAAGAATGGATCGACTGGGCTTGTATTCACTGGAATTTAGAAGGATGAGAGGCCATCTATAGAAACATATACATTTTTTTTAAGGGATTGAGCAGGCTAGGTGCAGGAAAACAATTCCTGATGTTGGGAGAGTCCAGAACCATGGGTCATACTTTAAGAATAAGGGGTAGGCCAATTAGGACCGAGATAAGTCACCCAGAGAGTTGTGAATCTGTGAATTCTCTGCCACAGGCGGCAGTAGAGGCCAATTCACTGGATATATTTAAGAGAGAGTTGAATATAGCTCTTAGGGCTAACGGAATCAAGGATAGTGGTTTAAAAAAAAACAAAAAACACATAATACAATACCTATTTCCATTATCCTGGTAGAAACGTCCCCATCGATTCCTGTCCAAGACCAGCAAAATGTAGAGCAGCGAGATTAAAATGGTGAGCAATGCAACAGCTGTCAACTGACGATAGGTCGTGTTTAGAGGACGAGGGCACGCTGAAGGCGATAAACTGAAATGCCACGAAGCAGGAAATAAGCAGGAGATGCAAAACCTGAAAAATAGTAAAGTTGTTATCTGCAACAAAAAGCGTTGCAACATTTTAATACAGATCAAAATAACAGATTATTGCTCAATCGTGCAAAAGTTACATCTCTCAACAGCAAAAAAAAGGCAATCTGAAGGGCAAACACTAATGTTAATTAGTGCAGGAATATATTTGTACATGCAAGCAATGCACTAAATTACAGAATCACCACTTCAACTGACCAGATTAACCCATGTGTATCTTTGCAAGATACAAGGTCATGAATATTAAAGCCTCATTCGCAGGTAGAGTCCAGTTTTATCAGCCATTACTAATTGCTCTTGCGAAGTGCTGCACTGAAAACATGCCTGCCACGTCATTTACGAGGGTTGTTGAAGATTAACCACATTGCAATGAGTCTGATGATTGCAGATCCAAGTGACAGTGGAAAATCTCCACAGACACTGGAGTGCTATCGTTTTATTGCTTTACTTCTTGCAATAAAAAAAACATCAGATTAATCACATTGCTGTGTGTGATGAAAGATGGCCCAGTGCAAATTGGCTGTAACGTTTGCTACATTGGAACAGTAATAGCACTTCAGAAAAAGACAAAGTGCTGAAAGTGCTGGAGCAACGCAGTAGGTCAGGCAGCATCTTTGGATAACATGGACTGATGAGGGTTTGGGTCAGGACACTTCTTCAGACTGATTGTTGTGGGGGATGGGGTAGGGAAGGAAAGAAAGCTGGAAGAGAATTACAGGCAGGACAAAGTCTGGCAAGTTATAGGTGGATGCAGGCTTTGGATTTAAAAAAAAGGAATAAACTTAATTCAAAATTATTTCACCAGAAAATCAGACAAATTAGAGTACACTGTCTTTGAGACTGCTAAAAATGTGAATAATTCAATTTTAAGTTAGGTCTACTAATGGGAAAAATGCATGGAGGAAAGTTCTATTGTTAAGCAATGCTAACTGGTCAACTTGTGTGCAAAGCATTTTGCCAGAGAAATACATAATTGATCAACATAGGGTACATGTTGTACATACATGCAATGTAGGGTATTAGAATCCTTACCTTCCCATGGCAAATATTTGCTCTAAGCATGCAACAACTAGAAGATGCAACTATGTGCCCTCGATGTATTGAAGATTAGATGAGCGCTGTTCACAGCTCTGCCAAGTAGACATTTTTATCCTGTTCCAATAAAAAAAAAATGTTTTAAAAGGGATCAGCACTTTGGACGCATTTACTAATAAAATATTCCATGCTGTTCACAACATGTTCAAAATATAAGGAACACAAAAATGCTGGAGAAACTCAGCAGGTGCAGCAGCATCTATGGAGCGAAGGCAACATTTCGGGCCGAAACCCTTCTTCAGACTCTACGACCATGTTCAAAATATACTTCTGTTATAAATACCATCTTTACAAATGCCGCATAGTGCCTTACAAACCTCAAACAATGTTTTTCTTACCGCTCACACTTGATTTTAATACCACAGCTGTGATGAGATTGGACCTTATCCTCAGGTCACTAGTGCAACTTTTTTTCCCCAGTAACAGTGTCCTTGTGATATAAATAATGTTACATTCGACCTTTCACAGAAACTTTTAAAAATACGCTAAAACTACAATAATCCAGCACACAGGACTCTGGCGATGCCAGACTGGGCGATTTTAAGGACCACTGGATGCCAGTGACATTAATTCCCAAACAATCATTTAGTTTTACGATGTTATACAGCATCATAACAACTTCTACAGTGACCCGGAACAGAAACCAGGTGCGGGAGGGGACAGACGGGATGCAAGAAACATTCCCTGACGAGGCAGAGAACTAACCTAAGGGATATTCAAATTTTGTGCTGTGAATTGGAGTGCTAATGGATTCAGAGTACCCAGATTAATTTGGACCTGGGGCGAGGAATTTGTTTAGTCAAAGAATGGTGACTCAGTGGAATTCATTGCCACAGATGGCTGTGGGTGCAAGGTCAATGGATATTTTTTAAGTGGAGATTGACAAATTCTTGATTAGTAAGGGCGTCGGGGTTATAGGGCAAAGGAAAGAGAATGGGGCTGAGAGGGAAAGATATATCAGGAATGGCAGAGCAGACTTGATAGGCCGAATGGCCTAATTCTGCTGCTAGAACTAGGATGTTCCCATATCCAATAAATTAAACAGATTACCACCAGGGGGCACCGCACGGATGGCAGCCTCGCCAACAGTCTGTGTCTTTTCTCCTTTTTTTGTTATTTTTAGTGTGTTTTAAAAGTTTGTGTTAATGTTCTCAGGTTTATTTTATGTGGGGGTGGGGGAGGGAGTCAGGGGAAACTTTTTTCAATCTGTTACCTTGCCGAAGATGCGTTGTTCTCCGGATTGTTCTCATATCTCCAGTCGCTCTGCGGCCTAACATCATGGAGCTGGAGGACTTGCTCGGGACTGACTTTGAGCCCCACCGTGGACTTACCATCAGAGCTGATCCCCTGCCTGGGATCGACGCTCCAACCGCGGCCTGCGGATTTCACCATCGAGGAGCTCGCAGTTCCGGGTAGAGACCGATGTCTGGAAGCTCCAAACGATGTAGAAAGTTTCAACCAGACCTAACCTGGGGTCAGATCACCCGGTGCGGGGAGCAGAGATTTCCCTCCCCATGCAGGAACTCAATCGCCCCGACGCGAGGACCCAAACGCCGCCGGCAAGATCTCCCCGTCAACGGAAGGCTCGAACCCCCGACCGCAGGAAAACAAAGAAGGGAAGCGATTGAACTTTGTTTCACCTTCCATCACAGTGAGGAATGTGGAGGAGTCAGTGTGGTGGATGTTTATGTCAAAATGTGTTTTGTGTGTTTTGTTGCTTTTATTGGTATGACTGTAAGGTAAATGAAATTCCTAGTATGTTGCAAAACATTCTTGGCTAATAAAGTATGATTATGATTAAATGGAACACCAGAAAATAGGAGCACAAGTAGATTATCTGACCTCTCAAGTGGGCCTCAGCACATCTTCTGGCCCTCAATTTCCGATCTTTCAAAAACTGATCAACTTCTACTTAAATACCTTTGATGATCGCATTTCCACAACCATAGTATGATCCACATTCTTCCTGTAGGGCTAAATTCTATGTACCTGACCTTTGAATAACCACACCCTCACCGTGTAAATATTTGCCAGAATCTTGTGTGTTTCAATAAGGTGATCTCTCATTTTCGAAACTCCAAATAAAAGAAAACGATTCATCTTTTTAGCCGCTCCTAATAGGACAAGCCACTGATTTACCCGAGTGAATCTCTTCTGCTCCAGCACTAATACACCTGACGTCTTGGAGGGCAAGATGCTCCTCAAACTGTGGAGCATCTTGGACAATACAGTTCACCCCCTCCATGACACACTGGACAACCTGAGGAGCACCTTCAGCAACAGACTGGTTCCAATCCACCAAGATGCAGCACAGAACGCCACAGGAGATCCTTTTTCTCCTGTGGCTATCAAACTGTACATCTCCTTCCCCTTCTGTCATGGGGTAGACAGACTCCCATTCCCCCTCCCCAATCTTTGCACATCCACAATCCTGGACTTTCCACTAGTCATTTTAATTTCATGTTTCATGTATCTTGTTGTGTTTAATGACTGTTGGCAGACCAATTTCCCTCAGGGGACAAATAAAGTTCTATTGTATCGTAACCTTGATACCTTTGTCGTTAATTTTCTTGCAATAAATAATAACTTCATGATTACTTGCTCCACCCCATACTTGCCTCTTGCAACACCTGGATATCGCTGCATTTCAGAACTCCAATCTCCCATCACCAAATGGTTCTTTATTTAATTATTCCTGTCAAAATTGACAATTTCACATTTTCTTATTTTATGATCCATTTGCATGATCATACCTCATCGGCATGTTGATCAGAATGATACAACAGCAATTCCAACAATCAACTGGTTGTTTGCAGACATGGAAATAGAAATCCAAATTTCACCTCAGCAGTTACAGAATTTAATTTCAGTTAATCTAGAGATACAGCAAGCATGATATTCACAGCACGCCAACTCCAGGAAAAATGCCATGAACAAAGGCAGCCTTTGTACATGGCCTTCATAGACCTGACAAAGGCTTTTGACTCGGTAGAACGCCAGCCTCTTGGGGGCATCCTATCAAGGTACGGTTGTCAAGACAAGTACATCAGAATATTGAGGCTTATACATGATGGCATGTCGGGTACAGTGATCAGCAACTGTGGCTCTGAGTCCAGGACCTTCACTGTGGAAACAGGGTCAAACAGGGATGCATCATCGCACCCACCCTGTTTGTGGTCTTCATTGCTGCCATACTTCACCTCGTTGGTGAAGAGCTGCCCCAGGGGATCCCAATCCTCTACAGAACTCATGGTGAGCTCTTCAACCTTAACAGCAAAACCTCAACCAAGAGCAAAGTCAGTAACACCGCCATCATGGAGCTTCAGTACGCGAAGACCTCCAGGGCATCCTGAATGCCTTTGCCAAGGCAAAGAGAGCCATGGGCCTAGCCTTAAATATCAAGAAGGCCCGGGTCCCATATCGATCTCCACCCAACCAGCTGTCTACCACTTCCCCTACCTTGGCAGCATTCTTTCCTCAAAAGCTGACATCGACTCTGAGGTCAACCATCGCCTGAGTTGTGCCAGTGGAGCCGACGCCATACTCAGGAAAAGAGTCTTTGAAGACCGAGACCGGAAGGTCAAACAAAACTGCAGGTCTACAGAGCTGTCCTCTCCACCCTGTTGTATGGAGCCGAGTCATAGACCACCCACAGCAGGCACCTGAGAGCCCTGGAACAATACCATCAAAGATCCTTACGAAAGATTCTGAGGATCAGCTGGGAGGGCAAACGCACTAAAATCAGCGTTTTGGAGGAAACCAACATGACCAGCACAATAATGCAGCACCAACTTTGATGGACTGCCCTTGTCATCTGCATATCCAACACATGTCTCCCTAGACTGACTCCCATTCCCCTTCCCCAATCTTTGCACATCCACAATCCTGGACTTTCTACTAGTCATTTTAATGTTTCATGTATCTTGTTGTGTTTAATGACTGTTGACAGACCAATTTCCCTCATCTGCATGTCCAACACATGTCTCCCTAAACAATTCCTATGCTCTCAATTGAAGGAAAGTCTGCGAGCCCCCGGTGGGCCAAAGAAACGCTTTAAGGACAATATCAAGAACAGTCTGAAGAAATTCCACATCATATCGAGCAACTGGGAGCACATTGCACTGGACAGGCGCTCCTGGAGGAAATCTGTGCAGGAAGGAGCTGCACGTCACAAAATGGAACTACGCTGTGTCGCAGCACCGTAAGGAGAAAGAGAAGGCGGTTCAACGACTACCAACCACCGCCAGTCTCCACTGCCCACGTTGCACCAAGGTGTGTGGATTGCAAATCAGCCTCTACAGGCATCTGCAGACCCACAAGTAGACGACCCTATGGAGAGGAGAGGACAGTCATACTCGTTTTGAGTGACCGCCGATGATAATTAGTGCAGCTCATGGAAATACTGATTACAACTTAAAATTCCGTTCAAACTTTTGTTTGTTTGAATGACAATAAAAGGCATTCTAAAACAGGAAAGTTACCTCTATTAGACGTTTCCCCTCTCCATCTGTTGTCTGGATATCAAAGGTTAGGCTCACTTTCTTTATTATACAGATGGATAAGTGAGGCTTTGTTCCCAAGTGGTGTACTTTATCCTGGTGGTGTGGTGGCACAACGTTTCTCCTCAGCCTGTATTCACTACAGTGACTCCACTGCTCTCACCTGGGACACATATCTCACTACGTGGCTGCCCACCTGAAGCCTCAGCGACCCGCCTCCTCGCCGCCGTGATTGGCTGCGCCTGACTCACCTGCCCCACCCTCCGTAGTTGATTGGCTAAACCGGCTGTCGATCATGCCCGTCCCTTGACGTCAAGCCGGGCTGACGTCAGAGGCACGCATTTACGTCGTCGCTGGGACCCGACGCGGCCCGCGAATAACAGTCGTATTTCACTAAAAAAACCGCCATCGGCCGCCTTGGCGCGGTCGACACGAGGGCGAACACTTACCCGTTCATGGTCGGCTGCCGACCGTCCTGTCATTTCAGGTCAATGTGAAAGAACGCGGCTATAACCGTGAGCGCGCTGGTGAAGGTGGCGCCCATCTCGCCCTCAGTGGCGGCGGCGACTGACTGACGGAAGCCTCGCGCCGCTCTGCGCCGCAGTGTCCCGCCTCTTGCGTGCGTGCGTGCGTGCTGACGCTGGATTACACGCACGGCACCCGCTATGTATCCCGGGACTTGTAGTCCAATGACCTTTGTGTCACAGTGGGACCAAAACAACTGCAGCTACTGAAATACAAAACACACAATCTTGGAAATCTCTCCAGCAGGTCGTGTAGCAAATTTCGTTTGAACTTGACTAGGCTTGTATTCACTGGAGTTTAGAAGGATAGAATAGAATGCCATTTTATTGTCACTATACACATGTACAATGAGATTAAAAGCAGCTCGTACTCAGTGCAGACATGTAATTAGTTCAAAAACCAAAAAACAAAACAAAAGGGGGGGGAGGATAAGGTGCACAGTTCTGCGGCGCTATATACATATCTATAAAAAGACAATGGGTGAATAGAGTGAATAAATAGGACTCCTATATACAGTATGGGTTATTGCACATATTAAAAATTACAGTTACAGTACAAATTACAGTAGGTGGATAGATGGAAGTCCGGGGGTTAGGCTGTGAAGTCAGTGCATGTGTGAGTTCAGAGAGGTTATGGCTTTTGGAAAGCAACTGTTCTTGAGTCTATTTGTCCTTGTTCTGATGCACCTATAGCGCCTCCCTGGGGGCAGCAGGTCGAACAGGTCAAATGCAGGATGGGAGCTGTCCTTGATGATGTTCTTCGCCCTGCTGAGGCAGCGGGAGGTGTAAATGTCCATCAGGGAGGGGAGAGGGCAGCCAATTATCTTCTGTGCTGCCCTAACTACCCTCTGAAGCCTCTCCCTGTCTGCCATGGTGCAGCTGCCGTACCAAGCTGTAATGCAGTATGTCAGCAGGCTCTCAATGGACGAGCGGTAGAAGGTCAGCAGCAGGTTGGAGTCCAGGTTGTGCTTCCTGAGGACCCTCAGGAAGTGCAGCCGCTGCTGAGCCTTCTTGATGACCGCTGTGATGTTGTCTGTCCAGGAGATGTCAGCGGAGATGAGGACGCCGAGAAACCGGAAGGTGTAGACCCTCTCCACACACTCGCCGTTGATGTATAGGGGGGGCTAAGTCGGTGCTGTGACTCCTGAAGTCGACAATGAGCTCTTTTGTTTTCTTGGTGTTCAGAGCCAAGTTGTTTTCTGAGCACCAGGCTGTCAACTTCAGGACTTCCTCTCTATAGGCTGCCTCGTCTCCCCTTGAGATGAGTCCGACTACTGTAGTGTCGTCAGCAAACTTGACAATGCAGTTGTTGTTGTGGGCCGGACTACAGTCGTGGGTGTAGAGACAGTATAGGAGGGGGCTTAGCACACAGCCCTGTGGGGAGCCGGTACTCAACATGCGAGTGGAGGAGAGGTGGGGGCCGAGTCTCACAGTCTGGGGCCGGTTGGTGAGGAAGTCCTTTATCCAGGCACATGTGAGAGTGGGGAGGCCGAGAGTGACCAGTTTGTCGATGAGAATGTCCGGAATGATAGTATTGAAAGCTGAGCTGTAATCCACAAAGAGCATCCGGACGTAGCTCTGCCCCTGCTCCAGGTGGCTTAGCACAGAGTGGAGAGCTACGGTGATGGCGTCTTCTGTGGATCTGTTTGGGCGATAGGCGAATTGGTGGGGGTCGAAGTCTGGAGGGAGATAGTCCTTGATGTGCTGGAGGACCAATCTCTCGAAGCACTTCGTGATTACCGGGTTGAGGGCCACGGAACGGCAATCATTTAGCCTGGTGATGGGAGACTTCTTCGGCACTGGGACGATTGTGGCTGATTTTAGGCAGGACGGGGGAGGGGGAGGGGGGTATTCACTGGAGTTTAGAAGGATGAGGGGGGGGGAGGAGGGAGGGGGGGGGGGAGGAGGGGGGTGGGGTATTCACTGGAGTTTAGAAGGATGAGGGGAGGGGGGTGTCTTATTGAAACATATAAAATTATGAAAGGACTGGACAAGCTAGATGCAGGAAAAATGTTCCCAATGTTGGGCGAGTCCTGGACCAGGGGCCACAGTCTTAGAATAAAGGGGAGGTCATTTAAGACTGAGGTGAGAAAAAACGTTTTCACCCAGAGAGTTGTGAATTTATGGAATTCCCTGCCGCAGAGGGCAGTGGAGGCCTAGTCACTGGATGGATTTAAGAGAGAGTTAGAGAGAGCTCTATGGGCTAGTGGAGTCGAGGAATATGGGAAGAAGGCAGGGAATTTCTTTCTTCCCAATAACCCTTTCTGGCTTAAGTCCCCCCTCCACCACCTCCAGTTTAAATTCCATTTGGAATATTTTGGAGAACCAAGAACCAAGACACGGGTTATTGATAGGGGACGATCAGCCATGATCACAATAAATAGCGGTGCTGGCTCAAAGGGCCGAATGGCCTCTTCCTGCACCTATTTTCTATGTTTCTAACTTCAATTGAGGTTCAAATGACAATACATAATTGTATAATAACAATTGATGCTTGATATCAAGGAGCGTCATAAGAGCTGGAAAAGTGAGTAAAGCAAGTGTGTTTTAAGCTGCAGAGATAGGGAGAGCAGATCCTCATATCTGTGATATGAATGAATGAATTATAGTTTATTATGGAGTCATAGTGATATAGTGTAGAAACAGGCCCTTCGGCCCAACTTACCCATACACGCCAACGTATCCCAGCACACTATTCCTACCTGCCTGTGTTTGGTCCATATCCCTCCAAACCCGTCCTATCCATGTACCTGTCTCCTAACTTTTTCTTTAATGTTGCGATAGTCCCTGCCTCAACTATCTCCTCTGCCAGCTTGTACCATACACCCATCACCTTTTGTGTGAAAAAGTTACCTCTCAGATTCCTGTTACATTTTTACCCCTCCACCTTAAACCTATGTCCTCTGGTCCTTGATTCACCTACACTGGGCAAGAGACTCTGTGCATCTACCCGATCTATTCCTCTCATGATTTTATACACCTCTATAAGATCACCCCTCATCCTCCTGCACTCCAAGGAATAGAGTCCCTGCCTACTCAACCTGTTACTGTAGCTCAGATCCTCTAGCTCTGGCAATATCCTTGCAAATTGTCCCTGTACCCTTTCCAGCTTGACAACATTTTTCCTTTAACATGGTGCCCAGAACTGAACACAATACTCTAAATGCAGCCTCACCAACACCTTATTTGTATATGTTGTCTGCAACATGACTTCCCAACTTCTATACTCAATACTCTGACTGATGAAGGTCAATGTGCCAAATGCCATTTTGACCACCCTATCTACCTGCAACTCCACCTTATAGTTTAGAATCATCTGCCCAGGGGATAAGTCTGTGTTTGTTTGTTCATTTGTTCCGGTGAAGGCACTGTGCACACTGCAGCCAGCCAACAGTGTCTTGTCTTTTTCTTCTCACTTTTAATTTCAAGTTTTTCATGTACCTTGTGTGTCGTGACTGTTGGCAGACCAATTTCCCTCCGGGGATAAATAAAGTTTTATCGTATCATATCATAATTTTGAGCACCATATTTGAGAAAGGATGGGCTGGCTCTGGAGAGGGTCCAGAGGAGGTTTACAAGAATTATTCCAGGAATGAGTTGCTTAACCTATGATGAGCGTTTGTCAGCACTGGGCCTGTACTCGCTGGAGTTTAGAAGAATGAGGGGAGGAACCTCACTGAAACATACAGAATAGTGAAAGGCTTGGATAGAGTAGATGTGGAGACTAGTGGGAGAGTCTAGGACTAGAGGTTATAACCTCAGAATTAAAGGAAGTTCTTTTAAGCCAACATTTTATTTAGTCAGAGGGTGGTGAATCTGTGGAATTCTTGGCCACAGAGGCTGTGGAGGCCAAGTTAGTGGGTATTTTTAAGGCAGAGATAGATTCTTGATCGGTACAGGTGCCCAACGTTATGGGGAGAAGGCAGGAGAATGGGGTTAGTAGGAAGAGATAGATCAGCCATGATTGAACGGCGGAATAGACGATGGGCCAAATGGCCTAATTCTACTCCTACCACTTAAGACCTAATGACTTATGAACATAGAACTATTTCTGACAGAGACTAATCTGGAGTCACATCAAGCAGCTCAGAATAGGAGGCTTCAACCTCATCCAGCATATTCTAGGTAAGTCAGTCTGAAAAAGGGTCCCAACCCGAAATGTCGCATCCATATTCTCCAGTGATGCTGCCTGACCCGCTGAGTTACTCCAGCATTTTGTTTTTTTACTCTTTCCCTACTTGCTCTTCCCCAATCCCCCGCAGCCACCCCCGGTATTTATTTTACTAAAATCACAAAATATAATTGGCAAAGCCCACATTCCACCTCATTCCAGCCAATTGCAGATCGCTGCTAGTGAAAAATACAGGACCATATATGTGGTGAATGAAGTACTTTGTGAAGAAAGACATTCAGCCTGAACACAAAACTCATGCCACAGCATCCTCCAGCCCAAAGTAACTTTTAATCCAGCTTCAAAGTACACAGTCTATTGTTACAAAAGACACAGCAGTTCTTCAATGTGAACTATCCACACGGCATCTTCTTCACCGTAGACTTTGTCCAGACCTTGTGTTTCAAATTTGATCAGAGCCGGAATTCTGCAGCAACAAAAACAAAAAGGGGATAAAGCAGAATATTATGTTGATGATTAGCTTCATCCTGTCAGTCGGCCTCAGAAACTAGGTTTTGTGTTCAGTTCATATATTCAGAAATCCAGGCTAGCAATGACAGTGTGGTACTGGGTGGGGGGAGGGGCACTTCCAAGAGTTATCCATCAGGAAGGTCATTAACCAAAACCCAATCTGAGGAGTACATAAAGTACTGGAAAAACTCAGTGGGTCAGAAAACATCTGGGAAGGGAATGGATGGGCATATTTTAGGTCAGGTCCCTACTTCAGACTCCCAGTCCGAAACATTGCCTGTCCATTCCCTCCCCTGACCCCTGAATTCCTGCAGCACTTTTTAGGTTTTGCTCACGATTCCCTCATCTACGGTCTCTTGTGACCCCATCCGAGGAACTATTTTGAAAGAACAATGAGACTTGCACCTTGTTCTTGCCTATGTTTACAAACCTGCACAGACTCAATGAATCAAATGACTAGACCATCGCACATTTCTATGAATACAGCAGCTTATTGGGACCCAGCACCAAGCGAAGAAACAGCAAAGTGTTTGGTCAAGCACAGATCATAACAATGGTTCCCATCAGATTGCAGGCTGGGCATCGATACGTACCAGTGTGTTGTCTGCATCTTCTTCAGTCTTGTGCGGTGGCTCTAGAAGAACAGAACCAAACATGGGATGAGGAAGGGTTGAACCAACTGATTAAGCCAATTCTCCCAAAACCAAATTCCTCCTCATTACCTCCATAGGCTAGGAGACTAAAAATTCCCACAAAGTTCACAAGTGGTCAAGCAAATTCCCATAGTGATTATTGATCTTCCATATGCATTCCCAGCTGGCCTGCTGCCTTCATAAATGTACATTTATTTAGCACCCCCGCTTGAGTCACTGTTCCTCCAGTATCTTACATTGTACAGCAGAGTGGGCACGTAGGGTTAAATGGTCTCGTGTGCCAATTTGCGTCTGGCTATCTCACATCACTCTACAGACAATGAAGTGCCTGTGAAGTTGTCACTGTTATGAAATATGCAACATGCAACATGCTCCGACAAATGCCAATGCAACTGGATTATCTTTAAGTAATAACGATTTGGAAATACATATTGCACCAGAGAACAGAAAGAACTTCCCTGACCCTATTGGTGCTGTGAAGTCATTTAGTGTAGGAAGGAACTACAGATGCTGGTTCATACTGAAGATAGACACAACATGCTGGAGTAACAGCAGGTCAGTCAGCATCTCTGGAGAAAAGAATAGGTGAAGGTTTGGGCCGGATCTCTTCTTCAGACCAGAGACTCAGCAGGTCAGGCAGCTGACAGAATAGGAGGCTTCAACCTCATCCAGCATATTCTAGGTAAGTCAGTCTGAAAGTGACCTTTGTCAAGGTGACCTTTTATTTTTCTCCAGAAATGCTGCATGACCTGCTGAGTTACCCCAGCATTTTGTGAAGTCATTTATGTCCATGTCATCACCAAAGACAAGTTTCACAGATAGTACAACCTATTCAACAAGCACAGTCAGAAACATACAATGGAATACTTAGTACTCAATCTAGAGCACAGATACTAGAGGAGCTCCTCTAGTATCTTTGATCTAGAGCCTCAAATCCCATTACTAGTCTGTATGTAACCAAATTCTTCCCAAGAATTCTTCTCTAGACCCTTTGCATCTGAGGAACAGTGATGAATTGAGAACAACATTCCTGGACAAAATGATACGCACCTTTATTTTCCTTCAGATTTCTGGGCTTGGAATCAGGCCACACTTTGCGTTCAGTGGTTTGGAACCCGAGTGCCCTGCTGACCAAACGCTTGGCAATGGCAGTGTTGACCTGTGCCCTCTCTTTCACTGGCTGCAGGAACTCTGCAAGCAATGAATCAAAGTGGTGTTTTCCAAATTCTCCCAAACCGGAATGACCAAAAGAAAGTAGTAACAAAGAACTGCAGATGCTGGTTTACCAAAGAAAGACACATAATGCTGGAGTACCTCGGTGGGTCAGGCAGCATCACATGGATAGCTGGTGATGTTTCGGGTCAAGACCTTTTTGTCTACTTTTCATCTCCAGCCTCACACCACCCTCATGCCAATCAAAAAATTCTCAATCCCTGTATCCAGATAAAACTTCCCAGGCTTTGTCCCACTCCCACCTTTTTACCAACTCACTCTCCCCCAGTTCAATCAATCTGAAGAAGAGACCCTACCCAAAACATCACCTATCCACGTTCTCCAGAGAAACAAATGAACCTTGTATTAACCTTCAGTCACACTCTCAAGATATCCCAAAATGTGTCAGCAGTGGATTAGTTGGTGGCCCTCTCATCTGTGAGAAGGGTTCAGATCCCACTAGAACCTCAAGCAAGAATTCTCAGCTGGCATTATACAACGTATTGGCAATAAGGATGAGAAGAAATGAGTTTGGCTGCCACAGATGAGGGTAAGTTCAGACTTTGGAGTGTGAGAGGAAACCATATTTCTCAGAGAAAACCCGGCGGGTCAGGCAGCATCACATGGATAGGTGGTGATGTTTCGGGTCAAACCCCTTTTGTCTACTTTTAATCTCTAGTGTGAATGAGTGATCGATGGTTGGTGTGGACTTGGTGGGTTGAAGGGTCTAGTTCCACGCCGTATCTCAAAACTAAACCAAGTATCTTGGTCTGACATCTTAGTTGAAAGATGGTTTCGAAACGCAAAACGTATATTGATGAGAAGGAAATGGTTTTGGAGAAGGCCATTCAACATGAAGATGGTTTACTGGTCTCTCTACATACTGTAATAATTGCATGTCTTTGAAGACACAAAGAAACCAGTTCCTTTACCTGAACATCTGGAAACCTTCAGTTTTGACTGTTTTGTTGCTTGAGACAAAGGCTGTGTTTTGAACAGTTCGTGGCTAATGGTCAGAGCCTCAGAGGCTGCGAGAAATGAAAAAAAATTTACTTAGTGCCATACAAGGAAAAGCATTGCTTGTTGCCTAGCGGTTTCCTGAGTTGCCTGTGAAATCCGTAATTCAAACACTGCCATTCACTCTTCCCCACATCGACCTTTCAACAGAGCAAGCTTCACATTTAACAGGCACTCCAAACGTGCACATCAGTGATGGAATTCAATAACAAGATGGTTAAGAATCTCGAAACAGCAAGCATGAGAATGGCTGCCAGTGTGCAGAGACTAACATGCAAAATTATAACGTTTTTTATTTGATAGAATGTGTCAAGGTCTTTCGTTGGACTGTGTCAAACAATATATGGTAACATTCGACATAAGAGGCTAGGACACAAATCAAAGAGCTAGGTTTAAGAGGAGTCTTAATATGGGATGGTTAGCTTGCACAAGAGCAATTCAAGGCTTCAGGTCTTGCTAGCTTAAGGTGAGAGGGGAAAAATTTAATAGGAACTGGAGGTGCAATTTTTTTCCACACATATGGTGGTGGGTGGGTATATAGAACGAGCTGCCAAAGGAGATGGCTGAGGCAGGTGCTATAACAACATTCGGATAGGTACATGGATATGAAAGGTTTAGAGGGATAAGGGTCAAACGCAGGCAGCTTGGTCTTGCATTGATTGGGCATTTTGGGCAGCATGGGTTTGCTGGTCGAAGTCCTGTTTCTGTGCTGTATGAGTCTATCACTCTAAATCTGGGTTGGCATGCTGGGACTGTGTGTTACCTTGAGATAATAGTCCATCCTTGGGTACCTATGAGGTAAAAACTGGAGACGGTTGTAGATACACACAATTGCAATGTGGTTAATGCATTTGTCATTAACAATAATATCCAAATAGAACCAGATTTCAAATTTGAAAGGAAACTTTGAAGTGCAGCATAAGATTCCTTTGAACCCCAGTCCTCATGTAGTAGTATGATTCAAAACTCAAATAACTCTCTGTAGTGATATTAGGCAACTATCTGGGTTATAGGGGAGAAGACCGTATCTATCATAGACACTTACCTGCATCTGGACTTGAAAATATTCCCAAAGCATGAGAATTATCCACCCATTTTATTCTGAAGCCTTTTTCACTGGAAAATGTCAAAACAAGTATCAGAAAATAGTGCATTTTGGAAATACACTTGCACACTTTGTTCACACTTGCACACTTTGAATCGGTTTAGAAATAGATGGATGATCTTGGTAAAACTGGCAGCCATGTTGTAGGCATCACCATTTGACACCTATATCAAGGTCAACGACAAATCAACTTACTGGTTGGCATGATGAAGGGTGCAATATTGGCTTTCACACGGAGAGAGCTCTGTGTGAAATAATGGCAACAGATCATCACCATCCCTAGAACCAGGCAGATTCCGACTCCAAAGGATGTCCACCCCCCCCCACCCCCCCCCCCCCACCACCAACTGTGCAGCAGTGTTGGCACTCATTGCAAACTGATCTAGTCTTAGCCTATGTTCATACCTCAATGTTCATAGTGAGCGACGTCACACTTCAATGTCAAAAAGGCTTATTTTGAAGCGTATTTTCACAGATAAGCCCATGTATTTTTCCATTGCGTTAGATTTGAATCCCTGGTACACACATAAATACCCTGTGTTTGTAACAAAAGCTTTTCTGGTGATGAAGGTTACACCAATGCCCATAGACATGCACACGTAAAATTAACCCAGTTTGGTAACTTTGAGCTAGGCGGGCATTGATGTCCTTCTTTGGAGCAGGCACGTGCCATCAGGGTAGGCAAGGTAGGCAGTGCCTACCCTGACTAAAATGATAAAATGGTCATTATTTTATATATATATATATATAAAATGGTCATAAATAGTAAAGGCACGGGAGAATTTTGCTTCCCCTCAGAGATCGATCTCTTAGGGAGGCATAACTCTCCCGTGCTTTCATCCGCAGTACATTTAAAACGCGGAAGTACGTGCCACTCACGTGCCATCGACGCTGCTTCAAGCCATCAGTGGCAACGGTCCGTAAAGGCAGCTGAAATTCTGCCTTTACACCGTGGACTGCGCGCATGCGCTGCGCACTGCGCACCAGCCTACTGCGCATGCGCACGTTTCTTGGCGGGTTTTTCAAAGATGGATAGTGATTACCTGAAGAGTTTCTCGAAGCAAACTTACGAGGAAACGACCAAAATAATTGAAAATGGCAGACCAACGCCGGAACTTAAAGAACTTCAACCGCGCAAAGGAACAAAAATAATTAGAACGTTTAAAACAGCTTGGTACAACAGGAAACAAGGGGAGAAGAATGGATTTCGTGTACAAATAATATGGTAAGTAAATTTTTTTGAGCTATATGTTTTTAAATACTTTATTAAGAGATAGGACATATTGATGAGAAATTACTTGATAAAATTCGAGAGAACAATCTGCGCAAGATTTTTTAAAGCCACTACCCACCCTGACTAATTACTCACGGCACGTGCCTGCTTTGGAGGTATGATTAGTTGATGGTGGAACATTGTACTGTGACAGGAATGGGACATGTTGGCAGCTGTGATTGCGCTCATTTAATCTCAATTTTTGAGCAATTTGTTTACTTCCACAATGATACTCCTGCCCGAACTCAGTGAAGAAGCGTCAAGAGTGAATCTCAGTACTTACCGAAAGCTGGCAAATGCCTCTTGAATGTCTTCGGTTTTCACGTGCGGTGGGAAGTCATAAATTTCAATGATGTGTCCAAAATCCACATCGTATGTCTGCGGTTCCCCCAAGAGGTAAGTGGAATAGTCAGACTGAGGGTGCTCAATGCTGATGTTGCTCTCCAACACGCAGGACGAAAGCTGCATCAATCAAAAATTTGACTTAAGAACACAGAAATATAGATTGCATCCAACCAGAAGAACCTGCATTTAAAAGGTACACAAAATTGCTGGGGAAACTCAGCGGGTGCAGCAGTATCTATTTAATCTGTTTAAGAAGGAACTGCAGATGCTGGAAAATCGAAGGTACACAAAAATGCTGGAGAAACTCAGCGGGTGCAGCAGCATCTATGGGGCGAAGGAAATAGGCAACGTTTCGGCCCGAAACGTTGCCTATTTCCTTCGCTCCATAGATGCTGCTGCACCCGCTGAGTTTCTCCAGCATTTTTGTGTACCTGCATTTAATCTACACTGATTGGGAACAATATTCTCTAACTATTCAAGCATTTTCCATGATTCAAATAGATCACTGCTAATCCTCACCTCAACTTTATTTATACCTAATATCAAAATCACAGGATCCAGGTTACAGTCCAGTAGGTGGTCATTTGACCCACTGTGTTCCTGCCAGGGAAACTCACTAGTTCCACCCCTGGTCTTTCCTTGTAGCATTCCATGTACCTCTTGAATGTTACAGTAAAAACTGCACCCCTACCTATTTGGCAGTGCATTCCAAATTCCAACCACATGCGAGACTCTCCTCACCTTGCTCTAAATTATTTTCCCCCTTTATGTTATAACTTGGATCTCCAGTCTTCAAGACATTCAAAAATAAAATTTCCCCCTGTTCACTCTGTCAATATTCCTCGTTAGACCCCCCCCCCCCCCCAACGCTGGTCTAAAGAAGACAATCCCAGCCTTTCTGATTCACCGTTTCATAATACTTCATCATTCCAAGAACAATTCTCATCAATAGTTTATCGAGCTCCTCTGAGGCTTTAACATCCGTTCTATGACTTAGTGTTGATAAACTACCTGACTAGTTAGACTTGAAATAAGGGCAGCTGGTGCACAAGAACACTACCACCACCAAATCGCAACCATCCAGATTAGATAAAAATCTTCAAAGTCTCTAGCCCACATTGCCAAGGCAATACCTTCACCACATGGTTTGTGAAGCTTCACAGAGTCTACCACAAACCGTCTTTCAGAGAGCATTGTGAGATGGGAATTAATGCTCCTGTACTGTGAATGATGCTTTATCCAAAGCAAAAATAGTGAAGCAATCCCATGGAACTGGCAGTATTACTGATGGGATGCTCAGAGGACAAAGCAGTTCTTCATTCCAAGTACTGAAGCCCAGTCCTTGTTCCAGGTATCGTTGCCTCGAGGGAGGTATGGCACCACAAAACAATCCCTGCAATTAATCTTTGCACTAAAAACGAGTGAGGAATCAGCTTGGCAAAGTAGTAGGAACAAAGAAAATAGGTAATTATGGAAAAAATTGGATTGCTACATTTAGTAAGTGGGAAAGTAGATATGAGAGTGAAGAATGGACAAATAAAGACCAAACTGAATTAGATTACTGCAATATCGTTCAAGTTTACATTTCCTTAAGGAATACTATAATTATAATGGATAAACCTCAGCCATTGAATAATTAAGCTATAAGGTATATTCACTTTCATTATTTAAAGTCCACATTAAAACCTCTAATTTCCGTCCCACCCGATATCCTCTCGCAACAGGCATCCACAATTGCTTCCTTCTACATGCAATTGATTCTATTTAAACCTTCCAAAAAAATCATAAATTCAACAAAATGGAACTGTTTTCAAAACTTGGAATAGTGTCATAGAGTGATACAGTGTGGAAACAGGCCCTTCTGCCCAAAATGCCCACACCCGTCAACATGTCCCAGCTGCACTTGTCCTACTGCCAGCATTTGGTACATATCCCTCCAAACATGTCCTATCCATGTACCTGTCTAACTGCTTCTTAAATGTTGGGATAGTCCTTGCCTCAACTATCTCCTCTGGCAGCTTGTTCCATGCATCCACAACCCTTTGTGTGAAAAAGTTAAAATAAATTTAAGAGTTGAGGATTATACCAATTGGTTACGGCTCCAGGTTTTCCTACTGCACATTTAGATTCTGAAATATTCCCAACGGAAATATGTTACCTCTTTGAGCAGATCTCCATTAGGATTTTGAGGATGTTCGCCAATTTCCTCAGTCTTCACTCCAACCTCTTCCTCTGCCTTGGAATCGCCAGACTTCAACAAGTCCGTCTCATTGTCAACGTTGTTACTCTTCTCTGGGCTCCTTGGAATGTTGATCGGGATGTGCTCGCTCTCTGTAGAAGCCTGGTCTACAATGCTACTCATCTGGGACTGGTCACAATTCACAGCTTGATCTTCACACTGAAGATTAATCTCTGCCTTTGGGCTGGACCCAACAGCTTCCGATATCTTTACTGTGTGCACTGATGCCTGAGGTGTATCATCATCCTTCACCAAGGGATTGGCATCTTCCAGCAATTTTGGTTGACTATTCTCTGCTCTTTTCTCATTAGGCGAGTGATTCATCTCAGAATCTGAACTTGGGCCTTCCTTTTCTTTTGCTTCATCAAGATTTTCATTCACTGTTGTACCAACTTCCAGGTCTTCAGTGGGTGTGTTTGTTTGGGCCTTGTCTTCATGCTGCAGGTTTGAGACCGTGTATTTCCTCCCTTCCTCTGCATGAACCACATTCCCACCAGTGAGCGAGCAGAGCTGTTCATCTTCAAAAGCATGTCCATACGTTTGGTCCCTCTCCTCTTCACCCCTTCTTGGCTCTCTTCCATCCTTGTTCCTGCTGCTTTTGGGTTTCCTGTACCTTCCATCCCTTTTGTAATTGAACCTGGCATCTCTTCTCATCTCCCCCCTGTTCTGGCAATGCGCATGGTTGTCTTTGTCAGGCTTGTTCTCAGATATGTCGTTACCAGGAGCAAGGTTTGGGTTCCTTGAAGCCCCATCATGAAGAGGTCCACACGTCTCTCTCAACTCATCTTTGCTTTTCCATTGTTTACCCACACTGCTCTCGTTCTCATCCAGAGCCTGTGACCTGGCAAGTGTAGGGATTTGAAAAAAACCAAATCTGTTAAAATATATATATATGCATCTGGCAAATTAAATACTCCCATCTGAACTTCCCTCTGTGGCTGACCCCACTTGTGTCATCAGTACATGCTTATACTGCCAATAGTTCCCTTGTGGGACAGGACGCACTTCACGAGCTAATCATCTCTTGTTTCAAGCAACATTTATTGATGGCTTGTATGTTATTTGAGCCAAAGATCTAGACAGAATGGACAATCTCCCCAGGCTACACGTTGAACCTTTTGATATGGCTGAGAAGTCAGGTTAATCAACAGGTAAAATGGAACGGAGGTAACCTTGATAGGGCTGAGATGTGGAGAAATTTGTTTTGTAGGGTTTGTGAGTCTCTGGTAACCTCGACCCCACATGATTGTTGATGCTCAGTCAATTAATGTCCCGAATAAGATGAATAAATGTTGAGATTTTGGGATGACAGATGGCACAATGGGCTAAGTGTTCGGCTGGCAACCGGAAGGTAGCCGGTTCGAATCCCGCTTGGAGTGCATACTGTCGTTGTGTCCTTGGGCAAGACACTTCACCCACCTTTGCCTGTGTGTGAATGTGTGTGTGAATGTGTGTGAGTGATTGGTGGTGGTCGGAGGGGCCGTAGGCGCAGATTGGCAGCCACGCTTCCGTCAGTCTGCCCCAGGGCAGCTGTGTCTACAGAAGTAGCTTACCACCACCGAGTGTGACTGAGGAGTGAATGAATAATGCGATGTAAAGCGCCTTGAGTATTAGAAAGGCGCTATATAAATCCCATCCATTATTATTATTATTAGATTCTAGACATTTTGAGGACATTTCCCGCTGTGTTACTCCAGCATTGTGTGTCTATCTTCGGTTTAAACGAGCATCTGCAGTTCCTTCCGACAAGTCTCAACCACTCTTTCAGGCTACAAGTACCAAATCACACCACCCCTGAGGGATATCTTATTATCCTCAACTACCCTATAAATCCTGTCAGTAACCTTAAAAGGTTTTTTTTAGTTTAGAGATACAGGATGGAAATAGATCCATCGGGGATCGCTGGTCAGTGCGGACTCAGTGGGCCGAAGGGCCTGTATCCATGCAGTAACTAAACAAAACCATTTCACAGCATTCTTCAGGAAGTTACAAATCAGAATCTGCAAGGCACAGAGGAACAAAGAGATCAGTTGAACAGAGGTGACCCAAGTATTCCCCTCAGTCCCTATAGCTCACCTCATTTCAGCCAGGCATACAGCAGTCCTCCGCCCATCTCCTTCCCCAACTGAGAAGCTACTCAGAGTGTCAAAGTTTTCCACAATCCGATGTATCAGGTAACGCAAACGACTTGGTAGTGGTGGGAATAGCAGCACCCTGCAGACAGAGGGAAATCTTAACAAACAACAACTTGGAAAGAAAGACCGACATGTCCATCGAAAAAAAAAAGACCCAAAGTGCTGGAGTAACTCAGCGGATCAGGCAGCATCTCAGGAGAACATGGATAGGTGAAGTTTTGGGTCCCAACCTGAAATGTCATCTATCCATGTTCTCCAGAGATGCTGCCTGACCCTCTGAGTTACTCCAGCACTTTTTTTGTTTGTAAACCAGCACCTGCATTCTACAAACCAGTTTCTACATTTCTTTACAGCATCATTGACCACCTCGTCTAATAAGATATCATTTGAGATGCAAGAAAGGTGGCAGCTGATTGATGCACAGCAAGCTCCCACAAACAGCACTGACCCATCTATTCTCTCAAGAGATGCTGCCTGACCTACTGAGTTACTCTAGAACAGTGTTTCTTGGTGAAAGCCCTGTCCCGCGGTACGAGTTCATTCCAAGAGCTCTCCCGAGTTTGCCCTGATTCGAACTCGGAGATTTACAGTAATGGCCACTCATCGGTACTCGGGGATCTCGTGGACATTTTTCAACATGTTGAAAAATCTTCACGAGTCTTCCCGTGCTTACCTGCAGTTAGCGAGTCTTCCCGAGTACCTGCAGTTAGCGTTACGAGCTGCTAAGAGACATCCCCGAGTTCCAACGTACCCGCTACATTTATTCTCCGTTCTTACCACGAGTTAGATTTTTTTTTAAACTCGGGAGAGCTCTTGGAACGAACTCGTACCGTGGGACAGGGCTTTTACTCACCATTCTAGTCCGTGCTGATCACGAGGTGCCTAGCTCACTGAAAGCAATGGGCTCCAGTAGAAAGTAAAGTAGAAGTGAGCTGTTCTTTAGACATTGTACCCCAACACGACAGCTGCACCTCCACTGTCAATGGTCTAAGGAGCAGGCGCATTGCACGGCCACCCTGCAATACACTGTGTGACCTGAACCATACAAGCAACCCCCACATCCAAAACACGCCTCATCAATTTCATCTCTTTACATTTTCAGGCTAAGACAGAATGTGACAGCAAAACGTGGTCTGCTTACTTTTTTGGATCATGAACGGCTTGTGAAAGAAGGCATTCCAGCTCTTCGGATATTTTATCTGCAAATTCGGCCTCTTGCTTGGAGAGGTAAACTCCATCCAGACGGAACAGCGCCAGTTTGAGCCAACGTCAAACACGGCGGCCACAGAACGCTAAAGAGACAGACTGCAGAAAATAAAGTCCAAACCCTGCACAAGGAGGAAAAACATTTTAATTATTAGTCAAATATATCTTGATCCAATGTGTAAGAAAAAACAGAAGACCTGCCTGAACCCAGTCTGAAGAAGGGTTCCAACCTGAAACGTCACCTATTCGTTTTCACCACGGATGGTGCCTGACCCGCTGAGTTACTCTTGCACTTGTGCATATCTTGACCCAATTCAGCTTGCTTCAAATGACTAATTCAAGTGAATTTTGCTTTTAATAATGTATAACTCTAAATTTCATTATGGATACCTTACCAGGAACACCAAGCATCTTGTTCCAATATAAGATTATAAGACATAGAAGCACTATTGTGCCATTGGGCCCGTCAAGTCTGCTCCACCATTTGATCACGGCTAATTTATTTTTCCCTTTCACCCCGTTCCCCAAGCAAAGAGTTGGGGTAAACGGGTCCTTTTCACAATGGCAGGCAGTGACTAGTGGGGTACCGCAAGGCTCAGTGCTGGGACCCCAGCTATTTACAATATATATTAATGATCTGGATGAGGGAATTGAAGGCAATATCTCCAAGTTTGCGGATGACACTAAGCTGGGGGGCAGTGTTAGCTGTGAGGAGGATGCTAGGAGACTGCAAGGTGACTTAGATAGGCTGGGTGAGTGGGCAAATGTTTGGCAGATGCAGTATAATGTGGATAAATGTGAGGTTATCCATTTTGGTGGCAAAAACAGGAAAGCAGACTATTATCTAAATGGTGGCCGACTAGGAAAAGGGGAGCGAGACCTAGGTGTCATGGTACACCAGTCATTGAAAGTGGGCATGCAGGTGCAGCAGGCAGTGAAGAAAGCGAATGGTATGTTAGCTTTCATAGCAAAAGGATTTGAGTATAGGAGCTGGAAGGTTCTACTGCAGTTGTACAGGGTCTTGGTGAGACCACACCTGGAGTATTGCGTACAGTTTTGGTCTCCAAATCTGAGGAAGGACATTATTGCCATAGAGGGAGTGCAGAGAAGGTTCACCAGACTGATTCCTGGGATGTCAGGACTGTCTTATGAAGAAAGACTGGATAGACTTGGTTTATACTCTCTAGAATTTAGGAGATTGAGAGGGGATCTTATAGAAACTTACAAAATTCTTAAGGGGTTGGACAGGCTAGATGCAGGAAGATTGCTCCCGATGTTGGGGAAGTCCAGGACAAGGGGTCACAGCTTAAGGATAAGGGGGAAATCCTTTAAAACCGAGATGAGAAGAACTTTTTTCACACAGAGAGTGGTGAATCTCTGGAACTCCCTGCCACAGAGGGTAGTCGAGGCCAGTTCATTGGCTATATTTAAGAGGGAGTTAGATGTGGCCCTTGTGGCTAAGGGGATCAGAGGGTATGGAGAGAAGGCAGGTATGGGATACTGAGTTGGATGATCAGCCATGATCATATTGAATGGCGGTGCAGGCTCGAAGGGCCGAATGGCCTACTCCTGCACCTAATTTCTATGTTTCTCCCCGTAACCTTTACTAATCAAGAACTTGTCAATCTGCGCTTTAAAAATAGCCAATAACTGGGTCTCCACCAACATCTGTGGAAATTAATTCCACAGATTTACCACCCTCTGGCTAAAGATATTCCTCCTCGTCTCCGTTCTCAAGGTACATCCTTTTATTCAAAGGCTGTGCCCTCTGCTCACAGACTTGCCCATTAATGGAAACATCCCCTCCACATCCACTCTATCTTAGTCTTTTATTAATTGGTAGGTTTCAATGAGATTTCCCCCTCATCCTTCGAAACTCAAGTGAGTATCCTACCATGTAACCCTGCATCGCTCTAAGTGCTTGGTTTATTCCGATGATTATTTGGGAACATTCTCACTCCACACACAGAGGTTATCAGCCACAGCAGCTCCAAGTAAGTGATGGTGCCCAGCCATATCTTCTAACAACCAAGATGGAGACCATTCAGACGATCAGATCTATGTCAGCTCCCAAATTAATATTTCCATTTCCCCATGATTTCCTTAGGTGCCTCAACAAGACACAACGTGCTGGATTATCTCAGCAGGTCAGGCAGCATCTGTGGAGCGAATTGATAGGAGATGTCTCAATTCAGGATCTTGCATTCGCCTGAAGAAGGATCCTGACCTAAAATGTCACCTCTCCATGTTCTAGAGATGCTGCCTGACTTGCTGAGGTAACCCAATACTTTGTCTCACTTTTTGTAAACCATCATCTGCAGTTCCCCTTTTCAGCATCTGTGGAGAAAAGGGATAGGTGATGTTTCTGGTTGGGACCAACCCAAAATGTTGCCTATCCATTCCCTCCACAGATACTGCCTGATATGCTGAGTTACTCCAGCATTTTGCTCAAGGTTCGAACATCTGCAGTTCCTTATTTTCCTGGGCCACTGCAATGTATTCATTCTCAAACAAGCCCATCAATTCCCATTTGCAATAATTTAAATAGGCAATTAACCGACCATACAAACAAAGACCTTACCACTGCATTTTAGACAACGATGATTAGTGCTCCAGAGAAGAGTAGAAACAGGGAACTGCAGATTCTGGTTTACACAGAAGTTCACAAAGTGCTGGAGTAAATCAGTGGGTCAGGCAGCATCTCTGGAGGACATGGGCAGGTGACGTTTTGGGTCGGGCACCCTTCTCCAGAGAATCTTGACTGCATTGCTCCTCATCAGAAAAGCCCACCCCAGGAGACAAGACACAGTTCCCCTAAATCAATCGAGCAGAAACAAGTCTGAAGAAGGGTCCCAACCTAAAATGTCACTTATCCGTGTTCTCCAGAGATGTTGCCGGGCCCGCTGAACGACTTCAACACTTTGTGTATTTTTCCCCATAGAAGTCATGAGACCACTATGGACAATGTACTCGCTTCCGGGCATATGGAATGAATAAAAGGTAACACTGACTGATCACAAGATGCCAGATCTCATGAGGCAAAGACGTTTCACAAACAGTGCTCCCTTGAATACAGAAACAAAGAACTGCAGATTTACAAAAGGCACAGAATGCTGCAGTAACTCAGTGGGCCTGGCAGCATCTCTGGAGAACACCGATAGATGAGAATTAGGATCGGGACCCTTCTTCAGGCTGAATACATCCACAAAGGTGACCAGCTTACCACTCCCGTGTCTCAGCGCCAAAAACACAACCCTCCTCGTTGATATTTGCAAGAATGTGTAAATATTGAAACATAATTGATTATAATGTATAACTCACTGATGATATTCTCTGTCAGCCACACGGTGGGGGATCTGCGAGGTCGTGAGCGAGGGAAAGGTGCGGTTCTACTCCAATGTCAGCCCGGGAACAGATACACTGCGGTTTGTTACAGCGGCTCCACTTGTTACAATCTCCTCCTACTGCGGCGGCGCGGTGGACCAACGCATTGGAACCGGCAAGGGGACTTAAAAACCGACTCCCCCTACATCGCCTCCTCTGGCTGTGGCTGTGTGGCTTGCAGCAAAAGGACACAAAGCAAAGATCCTATAGCAAGCTTGACATAAAGCAAAGATACTAGAGGAGCTCCTCTAGTATCTTTGACATAAAGTGCTGGAGTAACTCAGTGGGCCAGGCAGCATCTCTGCAGAACATGGACAGGTGGTATTTCACCTTTCTTCAGACTCTGCTGGCCCCCATCAAGCTTGGCAGCAGAAACAAAGAACTGCAAATGTCCTCCTGGTTTATGCCAAAGATAGACTCAAAGCGCTGGAGTAACTCAACGGGTCAGGCAGCATCATTGGAGAAAAATGATGGATCACGATTCGGGTCAGGACCCTATAGTCTCATAATCTCCAAAGATCTGAAGATTGAATTAGAAACATAGACACACTAATAGGTGCAAGAGCAGGCCATTCGGCATGTTCGAGCCAGTCCTGCTTTCTCCCCATATCCCTTGATTCCGTATAGGGGTTGTCCCACTTGGGCAACCTAATCTGTGAGTTTAGGAGAGCGTCTTCGACCTTCAAATTTGCAGCATGGTCGACACGTGGTCCTAGGAGGTCCTATGAGGTCGCTGGAACTCTCCTTCATGCTCGAGGGAAGTTCCCGAATACTCGTGGCCTCAGCTAGGTCGGGGGAAATTTTTCAGCATGGTGAAAATTTTTCCGCGAGTAAAATTTGGTCGGCATGGGTCTTTTTAACTCGTAGTGCAGTGGAGTGGGGTCGCTATTTAGTTACAGGCAGTCGAGGGCTGCCGTAGGCAATCTCCTTTGCTGACCAGGCATTTTGATTGGCTCATTGGAGTTTTCAGGACCAAGGAAGACCTACTGGTAGGTAAAATGCCCGCTAAGCTTCATTATACTTCTTAAAAGTGTCTCCATTCCTTTCCCCCCCTTCTTCCCCACCCCCCCCCCGCGCTCTCTAAAGGATTTACTGTTACTGTGCAGCCATTTTACCTTCTTCATCGCGGGTGCGATTTTCAGACAGCGCTCCCCCTGGACCCCACCTTTGCGATGTGTGTGTGTGTGTGTGCGTGTGTGTGTGGTCGATCCAGCTCGAGGCTTTCCAGGCGCGTGCCCTCGAGCTTGAAGGTCGAAGACACTCTTCTGGACTCGGTCGCCCAAGCGTGGCAGCCCTTTTAGAGCTACTGTGTAACTCTCTCTTGAAATTAATTGATTGAAAGACACAGCATGAAAACATGACCTTCAGCCCACCGAGTTCACGCAAACTATCCACATCACATATTTTATTCCACTTTCACATCCTACACGCAAGGTGCAATTTAGAGGCCAATTAACCTACAAATCTATGGGATGTTGGAGGAAACCGGAGCACCCGGATGAAACCCATGCTGTCACAGGGAGAACGTGCAAACCTCACACATACAGCACCCGAGATCAGGATTGAAATTAGGTCTCTGGTGCTGTGAGGCAGCAGCTCTACTCCGCACCACTGTAATAGTTTGTAAATCTGGAGGTTACGACAGCGAGGAGAAGGGAAGCTGGAACAGTTTTGAAACTAACATAGAAAAAATTAAAGTTGAGGCATTGCTTAATGATAAACTGATGCAGGTGAACAAGTCCAAGAGTGATGGGTGAATTGGGCTGGGTCTGCATTTGGATATGACCCTGTCATATTGGACGTGCTCACTTCAGAGCCGTGGCGGCATTCCGGCGGCGGCGGCCCGACTTCGGAGGCTCGGCCGCGGGCCCAGTGGAACATCGGAAGCCTGGATCGCCTCAGCGCAGAGGGAGAACAAGGAGGGAAGAGACAAAGACTTTAGCCTTCCATCAGTGACATCACTGTGGTGGATGTTAAATTTGTGTTTATTGTGTGGTTTTGTTTTTTTTATTATATGTATGACTGCAAGGCACGAAATTTCGTTCAGACCGAATGGTCTGAATGACAATAAAGGATACTTTGACTTTGTAAGATGGAAGCTGGGAGGCACTGGGAAAATCAAGATGAAACAAAAGTATGAATATGTGTAAGGAGGAACTGCAGATGCTTTTTAACTGAAGACGCACAAAAAGCTGGAGTAACTCAGCGGGTCAGGCAGCATCTCTGCAGAATTCCCCAAAAATTAATCTGCAAGTCAAATCGGTAGTTAAGAAAACAAATGCAATGCTAGCATTTATTTTGAGAGGGCTAGTATACAAAAACAGGTATGGAATACCAAGCGAAATCCGAGGTGCTGCTCCTCCAATTTCCGGTGGTCCTCACTCTGACCATGGAGGAGACCCAGGTCAGAAAGGTCAGATTCGGAATGGGAGGGGGAGTTGAAGTGCTGAGCCACCGGGAGATCAGGTTTGTTATTGCAAACCGAGCGGAGGTGTTCGGTGAAGCGATCGGCAAACCTACGCTTGGTCTCACCGATTGCACTCATGTATGGTATTATTTCACTGGATAGCATACAAAGTTTTTCACTCTTGGTCCTGGATGGTAAAGATGGCAAATGCAGCCTGGGTTTTAAGGGTTTCAGTTACAGGGAGGGTTTGTCGTACTTGTATTGTTTTCTGTGGAACCACTCAGAGGTTGAGTGGAGAATTAATAGAAGTATATAAAATTATGAGAGGCATAGATAAGGTAGACAGTCAGAACTTTAATCCCGAGTGGAAATATCCAATACTAGAGGACATAGCTCAATAGATGAGAGGGGGTGTGAGTGTTTAATGGAGATATGCAGAGAAAGATTTTTAAAATTATAAGCAAAGGGTGGTAGAGGCAGATACAATATTGGCATTTAAGAGATTTTTTAGAAAGGCACATGGAAGTGCAGGACAGAAGGATATGAATCACATGGCAGGCAGATGAGATCAGTTCAGTAATCATAATTGTCGGCAAAAAAAAAGACTGAAGGGCCTGTTCCTATGCTTACTGTTCTATTTTCAGCTATTTCAATCAAAACCCATTGGTTCACTATTTATCTTGTTGCTTGCCACAAGGGCAGCAAAATTGTGCGTTCATGACCATACCTCACCCCCATCACAAAGAAGTCAAAGTCACATTAGTTAATGTTAATTCATGAAGACTTTATTCAGCTGCATTCTTTTAAAAAATAGCTCCACAGGTTTTAGCTACTGAATTGTGTGTGGAATAGCAAGACAGAAAAATAGATTTTATTTATTTTAAACACCATTTCAACTCGAGTAGAATCACTGCCCAGGGACTGAGTCAGCACCAAGACTAGGGCAAATAGCCAATTCATTTGTTCACTCAGGATTAAACACGACACCACTTCAAGACAAGGAACGCAACAATGAAGGAACACAATTACTGAAGTGCAACTACAGCAACTTCTGAAACGGGTACAGCAAAAAAGCCGGCCGTCTGCAAGCTTTATACATCCAACTGGGACTTTAGCGCGACACCTTTTTTTCCCCGCCGGACCAGTGGTGCAAACTCCCTTCACCTCAGGAGCAACTTTGGCCGTTTACATCTGTGCTTTCCGGAATCATCAATGGCAAGACTCAGTGTTTGCCTTGCAAATCTGCACCCTGATAATACAACTGTACCAAAAACTTACCACAGTCATTCTTCATAATCATACTGCTTCGTTAATGAACTAAAACACTAACCTTGCAAAAAAAAACAAAAAAAAACCATGTCCCAAAAAAAGGGGAAATAAACCCGACTATTTGCAACCATTTTGTTTTTGAAAATCAGTTTCTAGCTAATTGTGATAAGTTCAGACCCGAATACTTCAAGAACATTTGTTTGAAATCAGATTTCTCCATCTCAAGTCCAACACTGGATCACAAACATCAAAAGTGCAATTGTATTCAGAATGAAACATTGTGTGCTTTTTACATGAAGTCAGCAATTGGCCGATATCTTAACACTCATATCACTGGCAAAAACCTGTTTACTCTCTATTATACATGGGCACTGAGAGCCAGTGGTACTGAACAGGGCTGTCATCCATTAAATCCACCCCTGTGCCTATAATAGTATGAATGAGTGTAAAGAAGGTGTACAACAGTTATTGGGAGAAGCAAGCCTGTCTTGGGTAATTCTTTTACATTACCACAAATGAGAAAAACAAATGCTCATGTACAAGAGAGAGACAATATGCAAACTTAATGATTCGTTACCAGACCCAAAACCATTGGACTTAGTGGAAATACAGCAACTAACTGAACTCTAACTCCTACCAACAATGCAATAATGATCAGATAATGTTGGTGACCTCGAGTGAGAGATAAAGACTGACCTAGGACAAATAGAGTTCCCATGCTCTTCACAACCATGGAATTTACCTGAGAGAAAGAGAGAGACAAGACCTCATCCAAATGACAATTGGTGCTGGCTCGAAGGGCCAAATGGCCTACTCCTGCACCTATTGTCTATTGACAACACCATCTGATGTGGGACGGGCCCATGGCCTTATGAACCAGGGGTGAGGAAGCAAAGGTCAACTGGACAATATGTAACAATAAAGAATGAAAAGAGCAGGGAGGGCAGACAGATCAACTAGATTTCTTTCATCAATAGTTACAACTTAAACATTTCAAATGCAAGACCAAGAGCATTCTGTCATCACAAGCTGTCGTTGCTGCAAATAATTCTCCAATCTTACTTGTGCTTCCATTTCAATAAAACATTTTTGCTTTCGTAACAGGGATTCACAAATGGTCGTGTTCCAGAGATTCCCAGGCATCTCGCCTGCCCTTAATTATTAAAAATAAACGAATAATTTGCGGGAGGAAAATCCTGGGAAGATTCAGAACTAGAGTTGCCAGCAATGATTGAGATATCTCCTTGGAGGTTCCATCACTGAGAGAGAGAGCTGAAGACCAAATTATCCCACCCTCTTCATGCCACCATTTGGTTACTTGATACATCCATCATCAGGTCTCCCTAGGTTCCCATCTCAATTTGAAACAAGCAGTTTATCTATTCTTTTGTCTGCCCCAGCTTCTATATTTCTCCAACTAATAAACAAAAATGTGTTAAGAGAAAAATGGAAAAATATTTTAAATGTTTTCCTCCCGAGTTTCACTCAGAAGAGTCCTGAAGGTTGTTCACTCAATTTCTTCATCTCCAGGGCAATCCAAGAGGGTTAGCAATGTTATTCTGGAGCCCTTGCACATTATATTGCCGCAGGGGAGGATGTGAATGGGGTATGAATACCTCGTTTGAGGGTAGGCGTAGTCTCTGATCACCCAGGTGCCAACAACAATGAACATTGGCCCAAAGTTACTTTGTGGCAATCGTTCCATCGGCTAGAACAAATCTCATATCTGTGCCCAGGACTCAGTCAGCTCCTGTACACGAGTCTCGATGACTGCTCGCAACACCGAGTATCTGTAAAAGAAAACATCTTAGTCTCCATCTTAGAAACATAGAAAATAGGTGCAGGAGGCGGCCATTCGGCCCATCGAGCCAGCACCACCATTCATTGTGATCATGGCTGATCGTCCCCAATCAAGAACCCGTGCCTGCCTTCTCCCCATATCCATTGATTCCACTCGCCCCTAGAGGTCTGTCTAACTCTCTCTTAAATCCATCCAGTGATTTGGCCTCCACTGCCCTCTGTGGCAGGGAATTCCACAAGTTCACACTCCCTGGGTGAAAAAGATTTTTCTCACCTCAGTCTTAAATGGCCTCCCCTTTATTCTAAGTGCGGCCCCTGGTACTGGACTCGCCCAACATTGGGAACATTTTTTCCTGCTTGTCCAGTCCTTTTTAGCTTGTCCAGTCTCGCTTGTCCAGTCCTTTTATACGTTTCTATAAGATTCCCCCTCATCCTTCATCTTATGCAAAGACAGTGTTGATAAAAAGATTCCCTGGTGCAGAGGCAACGCTCGATTAATAGAATGCAAGAAAAGTTGCATGGAACTCACTTGCGTGTTAACTTTTTTACTTCGCGGTCTTCCTCTTCCTTCAGCTTTACGATAAAGCTTTGAAGAACTGGCATTTCAAACTTGATGTACTGAGCAACCTGAATAAGAGCGGAGAAGAGGAAAAACTTCAAACCCTTTCCATTGAATTAACAATATTCCCAAGGCATCAGTGGCAATCCAACTGGTCCAGTTAACCAGCATTCACAATGGGATAGCTGAGGTAATTGCACATGTTCAACTCCAGAGGGCCCCCTTGAGCTCAAATTACAGTTCAGGTTGTTGAAGTAACGTACATCATACGTGACCTCTTCCAGGTCCTTCTCCATCAGAAAGATTTTGGATATCGCCTCGCACGGCCCCTGAAGAATGCGGGCAATGAGCGGATAGTCCGAATCCTTCAATTTTGTTCTCTCTGCAAAATTAATGAATAGACAAGGTAGAAAAATTACTGAGGTTTTGAGATATTTTTTCCCCCTCAAAAATAATAAAATCTGGTCACAAACATTTATAATGGAAGTACCAGTTAATCAATACATTCCTTCTGCCATCAAAACAATATTCTATTTCTAATGCTTTAATACTCCCAGGAAGTAAATGGGCAGCTGTCACACGGAACTCAGCCCCCAAAAACTCAGCCCCCAAGCCCAGTGACTGTAGGATATCAGACCTGGTGCTTGCAATGCTCAGAATCATACTACATGGAAACAAACCACTCGAACCCATTTTCCACTCCAGCTATCCAGTACTCATTCACACTAATCCAATTTTATTTGTCCACATAACCATTTACCACCAATCTCCACACTTGGGGGTGATTTACAGCCACTAGTATCTATGTTTCTAAGATGTTTTATTTTACAGATTGCACTAAGAGGCAGCGTTTGTTCCAGCTGCACCACTCTCGTCTGAAATCGCATTCTAGATAATAACCACCACTTCAGTCTCTGGGAATGTGTTTACCAGCATAAATACTTGTGCTATTAGAAGACATTTGTACAGACGGCACAAACATCAGTCACCAACTCACCTTCGCTGGCGTGAACAACGTAAAGTGCAAACTCATCAGAGCTGTTTTCAATCTGAAAACGAATAGAGAGACTGTTGAAGTTCCAATCAAAATCATTTTCTTCGTCACATTCACAAATATTTGCATTTGTAGAGGGTCTACAAGACTAACTGGAGCTGTTTTTATTTTCTTACTTGGAGGCAAGAGTGTTTTATGGTCATATGCAATGGAAATGAAACAGAAGGACTGCAGCTTCACAAGTTATAAGAGTAGAATATATTAAGCCATTCGGCCCATAGAGTCTACTCTGCCATTCTATCATGGCTGATCTCTGCCTCCTAATCCCATTTTCCTGCCTTCTCCCCATAACCCTTGACATCCGTTCTAATCCTGATCACATTAGATGCAACAGCACCAAAATAAATACATTAAATGATTAGTTATTCTAGTGATCTGGACTATGATAGTGCAAAAACCAAAGTATGTGGAGCAACTAAAGCAGTGCAAAGTCTGTAGTGGTTTGATGTTGAGATAAGGTTGCGCAGGGTGGTTTAGGAACCGGATGCTTCCAATGAAAGAAGTTATTCTTCTCGAGGTAGCAGTTCTCAGACTCTTCCATCTTAGTTCTGATGGTTGTAGTGAGAAGAGAGCGTGGCCATGGTGATGTAGGTCTTACACAATATTGGTTGCCTTTCCTGTAGATCGCCTTAATGGTGGAAGTACTTTGCCATCTTTATATATTCCTCAAAGGATATACTGTATTGTGTTGTGAGTGCATTGAAGATTCACCAAACTGGCTCCTGGCCTGTAGGCTTGTCATGGAGGAGAACAGATGCCTGTATTCTCCAGATTTTAAAAAGAATGAGAAAGATTGAAGTGCAAGTTACAAAACCAAAGGATCAATATGCCACGTGCAGTAGAGATGTTTCCCTGGTTGAGGAACAGGACAAAGAAAGAAAAGTTTCAAAATGAAAAGGTAGCCATTTAGGAGTGAAGCATCCTACCACAGCCAGAGAGCAGTGCTGAACCACTATTTACTTCTGTGATAACCCTCAGACTATCCTTGATCAGAGGTACATAAAAATGCTGGAGAAACTCAGCGGGTGCAGCAGCATCTATGGAGTGAAGGATATAGGCAACGTTTCGGGCCGAAACCCTTCTTCAGACTGATGGGGGGGTGTGGGGAGAAGAAAGGAAAAAGGAGGAGGAGCCCGAGGGCTGAGGAAGGGATAGGAAGGGTGGGGGGCAGCAAGGCCTAACAAAATTGGGAGAATTCAATGTTCATGCCCCCAGGATGCAGACTCCCCAAGCGGAATACGAGGCGCTGTTCCTCCAATTTCCGGTGGTGCTCGCTCTGGCCATGGAGGAGACCCAGGACAGAGAGGTCAGATACGGAATGGGAAGGGGAGTTTTAAGTGCTGAGCCACCGGGAGATCAGGTTGGTTAATGCAGACCGAGCGGAGGTGTTCGGCGAAACGATCGCCAAGCCTCAGCTTGGTCTCACCAATGTAGATCAGCTGACATCTAGAGCAGCGGATGCAAGAACTTGATCAGACTTTGTTGGCTTTACCTTGCACTGTCATTCTCTTTACAGGTATCTATACATTGCAAATAGATAGATTGTAATCATGTATTGTCTTTCCACTGGCTGGTTAGCATGCAACAAAAAGCGTTTTACTGTACATCGGTACACGTGACAATAAACTGAACAATCATGTCTTGGAATCATACAGGCCACCTTTGCCCACTATGTCCATGATCACCATAAATAAACTTTATATGCCAATCCCACTAATCAATACTTGGTCTGTTGTCTATGCATGGACAATTGTGGTGTTTATTGACAATTGTAAGGGAAGTGTACGCACCACATGGTTGTTCACCACTCTTCAGGAAATTAGCAGGATTAAGAAAACAAATGGGATTGGATACAAGCAGTGGGGTACAGAATAGGCAGGAGTTCATGGAGAATGGAGGCAGATGATGTTAAACAGCCAGCAGTGGCTTCAGGAGTCAGGGAAAAAGGGAATAGTGTGTCTTGCTAATATAGTCAAAGTCTCAGTTTACAGCCTGATCAACGAGCTTACCTTAAACTTGTTGAGGAGGAGGTTGAGCACCTGAACAGTGCTCATGGTGCTGTTGATACGGACGTTGGTGATAGAGCCAAAAGCCGGGGTGAAGACAGACGTCTGCAAAATAAAAGTTCCATGAGAGGCTTTGTGAAGGAGACACACACATCTAGCTGGCAGATCACACTATGCCAACCCTGTGAGCATCAGTTACCACTTACACACTTAAGGGACATACAACACAAACTTCAGCCCACCTAATCTGCACCAACCAGCTATCCCCATACACTAGCACTATCTTTCACACTAGGGACAATTTACTATTTTACCGAAGCTAATTAACCTACAAACCCTTACGTCTTGAGTGTGGGAGGAACCTGGAGCACCTGGGGAAAACCCCATGCAGTCACAGAGAGAATGTACAAATTCGGCAAGGACAGCACCAAAACTAGATCAAACAACACCAAATCAGGATCAAACCTAGGTCTCTGGTGCAGGAAAACAACCCTACTGCTGTGCTGCCCCACAAAGCACCTAGTTACAGACGAGCCTGCTGGAATCATCATGAATGACGAGTATAGAAGTTGGGATGTAATGTTAAAATTGTATAAATCATTGGTGAGGCCAATTCTGGAGTATGGTGTACAATTTTGGTCGCCTAATTATAGGAAGGATATCAACAAAATAGAGAGAGTACAGAGGAGATTTACTAGAATGTTGCCTGGGTTTCAGCAACTAAGTTACAGAGAAAGGTTGAACAAGCTAGGTCTTTATTCTTTGGAGCGCAGAAGGTTGAGGGGGGGGGGGGGGGGGACTTGATAGAGGTCTTTAAAATGATGAGAGGGATAGACAGAGTTGACATGGATAAGCTTTTCCCACTGAGAGTAGGGAAGATTCAAACAAGAGGACATGACTTGAGAATTAAGGAACAGAAGTTTAGGGGTAACATGAGGGGGAACCTCTTTACTCAGAGAGTGGTAGCTGTGTGGAATGAGCTTCCAGTGGAGGTGGTGGAGGCAGGTTCGATTTTATCATTTAAAAATAAATTGGATAGTTATATGGCCGGGAAAGGAATGGAGGGTTATGTTCTGAGTGCAGGTAGATGGGACTAGGGGAGAATACGTGTTCGGCACGGACTAGAAGGGCCGATATGGCCTGTTTCCGTGCTGCAATTGTTATATGGTTATATGGTATGGATGCAGTCAGATAGTGTGCCCAAGAGCAATGCAGAAGAGCCTTCAACATCTCAAACTAAAACAATAGCTAGCATTTACTGTATATTGTCAAGCAAAAACTGCAGAAGCCAGTAATCTGAAATGAAATAGGTTGCCAGAAATACTCAGCCGATCAGACTGCATCTGTGAAGAGGCAAACAGTTAACATTTCAGGTCAGAAACCAGGAACTGCGGGTCCTGGTTACAATGGGCGCTGGAGTAACTCAGCGAGTCTGGAGTGAGTCTCTGGAGAGGTGCAGCCTGACCCGCTGAATTATTCGACTTTGTGCCAACATTTCAGTTCAATTACTTTTCAGACTCAAACATTCTCCCAGCTTCTCTCCATCAATGTGTAGGGGGGAAAAAAAACTGCAGATGCTGGTTTAAATCGAAGGTAGACACAAAATGCTGGAGTAACTCAGCGGGACAGGCAGCATCTCTGGAGAGAAGGAATGGTGATCTTTCGGGTGGAGACCCTTCTTCAGACTTCTCTCACTAGATGTTGCTTGACCTGTTAAATATTCTCTGTGGTTTCTTCCCACATTCCAAAGACATACAGGTTTGTAGGTTAATTGGCTTCTGTAAATTGTAAATTGTCCCTCAGGTGTAGGACAGAACTAGTGGATGGGTGTTCACTGGTCAGAGGGGACTTGATGGGCCAAAGGGCCAGTTGCCACACTGTATCTCTAAACTACTAACCTACCTGCCTTCAGGACGTGGGAGGAAATCGGAGAGCTCTGGAGAAACCCATATATTCACAAGGACAACGCACAAACTCCATGCTGGAGCAGAGGAGGGGATTGAACCTGGATTACTGCTGCTGCAAGTCAGTGGGGGCAGCTAACTTGACAGGCAGCCATAAAAGACTACAGAGCAGAGCCTGTTCAAAGAGGGTGGGTTCGGAGGATTGGAGTGATCCAGGATTCGAGCAGTTTCAGCTTCAGCAGCCGAAAGGGTTAACGGCAGGGCAATCAAATTGCAGCACAGGCGAGATGCCAGATATGAATGATTGCAGAGATCTTGGAAGTTGTAGAGCTGGAGGAATTTACAGCAATGAGGAAGGCAAGGGTGGGAAGCATTTGCAAACAGGGCAACAACTTAGTTTTTAAAAAGTTAAAGACGTTCTGCAAGTTGATTAGCACAAAGTAGTGTGAGAGGTGGGCAGTGCATCTCAGAACATGTGCTCACAGCTTTACTGAGTGGGTATCTGGAAAAAAGTGACAAGTAATATTTTTCGCATGGACTGAAGGAGAGTCCAACAAAATTTTTTATTTTTATTTATTTATTTTTTTAATATAATGGTACAGACAAGCGAACAACCCCCTCTAGCTTAGGTGCAGTTGGCCTGGGACAAGGATGGACTCAATGGAAGTGCATGCCTTAACTATGAATTGTTCAGTTGGAGAAGATTCCTTCACATTTGGGGTTGAGCCGAGTTGCCAAGACAGTTTAGGGGTGAAGCCAAGATGTAGGAGTACATTGTAGACACAAGTAACCACAGATGCCGACTTACAAACAAAGTGTTAGATCAACTCAGTGGGTCAGGCAGCTTCACCGGAGAACATGGATTGGTGGCGTTTTGGATCAGGGCACTTCAACCAGTGTAGTGCAGGAGCGGGGAGGAGGGAGGTGGTACAGGGGATGTGAGAAAAGGAAAAAGATGTAGTCACTTGTCCATCCAGCCCATTGAGCCCTGCTCTGCCATTCACCAAATTATAGACGACCTACAAGACATTTTTGTAGCCCTATCCCTCGATGCTCATTTTGCCCAAAACCTACCTTTGTTTTGAATGAAAACACATATTTAAACCCACAGCCCCATTGGGGAAGATAATGCCAAAGGTTCACTGCCTTTTGAGTGAAGATGTTTCGCTTCATCAGGTCATAAGTTCATGTGATTATTGCAGAATTAGGCCATTCAGCCCATCAAGTCTACACCACCATTCAATCATGGCTGATCTATCTCTCCCTCTTCACCCCATTCTCCTGCCTTCTCCCCATAACCCCCGACACCCATACTAATCAAGAATCTCAGGCCCAAATATCCAGCCTATCATTGTCAAGCTGCGCCCCCCCTAGTCCTAGACTCTGCCCCTGAGAGAAAACACCTGTGGTTCCCCTTCCAGGTCAAGAAGTGTCTGAAGTGAAAAACAATTCAGTCTCTAACCCAGTTCCAATGCCTTACATGTACTTGTTTCCTCCAGAGGGTGGCAGCACTTGCCAGGATTAACCACACTGGTGAAGCACATGCCCTTCATAAACTGATGCCAATGAATGGTGACTGGAGCACTTCCCCATTGGCTGGCACCAGAACAATGCAGCACAGTAGAACAAAAATATTCACAGAAGTGGTTAGGAAACAGAGGGTGGTGGAAATGCGGAACTCTTCCACAGCTACTCAGAGTCGACAAACTGGAAACTTGCCCACACCAGCCAACATGTCCCATCTGCACTAGTCCCACCTTCCTGCGTTTGGCCTATACCCCTCTAAACCTGTGGTATCCAAATACCCGTCTAAATGTTTTAAACGTTGCGATAGTACGTGCCTCAACTACGTCGTCTGGCATCTTGATCCATATACCCAACACCCTTTGTGTTATAATGTCACCCCTCAGTTTCCTATTAAATCTCCCCCACCCCCCCACACACACACACACTATCCTCCCCTTACATCTATGTCCTTGGTTCTTTATTCTGGGCCTTTGATTCTCAAATCCCCTACTATAGCTAAAACATCTTAATCCATTGCAATTTTATCATCAATACCAGCACAAAGTTGTCAGTTGATATGGGGTGAAAGTTAGAGCATGCATGGTACAGCTGGCTGGAGGAGGCATGGAGGGTCAAATTGCCTCATCCTGTTCCAATATCAACAAGACCGTACACCACTCCAGGTGGACTTTCTTCATGGAACAGTGAGCATAAGCAAGTGCCAAGGCACAATTTTAATTTGGAGACCCAAGGAATCGCAGATGTTGGGATCTTGAGCAAATCAACGTGCTGGAGGAACTCAGCGGGTCAGGTAGCATCTGTGGAGACACCTTAAACTTCTAACACATTCGGCACATCTAATGTTTCCCCATCAAGGCAGCCCAGTAATTGAGCTGGAGAGTTCATCTATGTATCATGTGCTATAATCTCCCAAGATCTGCAATTTAATTGGCAGGACCCTACAATGAGGGCCAAAAAAAAGTGTAATGAAACAGACAAGGGTTTAAAAAGAAAGCAAACACAAACAGAAAACCATCGCAACACTCAGCACCTGCAGAAAAAAAAAAGTGATTGATACAAATACATCGATAGATGCTCCTGAACACATCATCAGTGATGTAACCTGGGTCATTGGGTGTTTCGGGTCTTTCAACTTCAGACACCCTCACCCAGACGACCCAGCCGTGGTTGATCAGACCACGACTTGTGTTCAGGTGGCATTCGCTCCTCCCCATGGACCTCCTCTCCTGATCCAGAGCCATCTCGAGGCCTTCTCCGCTGCCTCTGTGGTGTTCTTGATGGCCTTTCTCCTCGCCACTCCGTTTATGCCCAGTGCACTCAAGGCTTTATAGAGCGATTGCCCTGCAAATGTATCAGGTCAAAGACTTTCTCAGAAGGATGTTATTTGCAGACAGGCTAAAGGCTCCAAGCAAGTATTCCACCAGACTTCACAAACCAAGAGACAGCTCAGTTTCAGATGGCCCCGTGCTCAGTGAACACTGG
This sequence comes from Amblyraja radiata, assembly GCF_010909765.2. Classification (NCBI taxonomy): domain Eukaryota; kingdom Metazoa; phylum Chordata; class Chondrichthyes; order Rajiformes; family Rajidae; genus Amblyraja; species Amblyraja radiata. The sequence continues at coordinate 7,530,752 of NC_045994.1, read as the reverse complement.
CAATGAGGGACAGCTGTAACACTGCAGGGAGCTGTGCCGTTACCTTGTGGTTGTAGAAGTGGCCGTTGATGGAGAACCGGTGGCGTCTGAGCCTCCGCTGGTCGCCCGCCGTCCGTAACTTGTCCCTCCTGAGGACGCCAGCGTCGCTCTTTGTCCGCATGAGCTGCGAGCTGCACAGGTCACTGGAGCCGCTGTCCTGCGCATCTGGTGGAGCAACAGAGTAGGCTTTCACTGGCTCAGAGTGTACAGAGCATTTTCATCAGTCAGAGTAGAGAAGTCGTGTTGCAGTCCAAGACATTGGTGAGGCCACATTTAGAGTATGGAGTTCAGTTTTGGTCAACACCTCACCAGTGATATTCAGCATGGAAACAGGCCCTACCACTGGCCCGCATGGGTTGGTAGGTTAAATTACCACCAGTGTGTAGGGAGTGGATCAGATAGGGGATAACAGAGAACAAGTGTCAATTGGTGATTAATGGTCAGTGTGGACTTGGTGGGTTGATGCTGCATCGTTTACATGCTGCATCTCTAAACCAAATTTAACTGCAGGAACCAGATTAAACATCATGGACATCGCAGGTGTCAGAGGTTATGGGGAGAAAGCAGGAGAATGGGGTTAGGAGGGAGGGATATATCAGCCATGGTTCAATGGCAGAGTTGATTTAATGGGCCGAATGGCCTATTTCTGCTCCCATCACTTATGATCACTTATGATGTCCAGGTGTGAATGGCAAGTTGACCCAATGCATCCGCTGCATTGCGAGCAGGCTTACCAGCATCATCAGGTGCAGTAGAACCACTGGTCTCAGGTGGACTGTCCAACTCGTCCACCTTGATGTCTGGCAGCACCCACGTCAACTTAGTTGGCCTGAGGAAGAGGAAAGCAAAGAGAAGGAAACCAATGATTCAAACAGCCGGTCAGGATCTGGAGTTCAATTAACCACAAAACCGACCCCACAGCGAGAAACAGATATTGCTTCCAACAAGTGCCCCTTATCTCCACCTTCTGTTGCTGCCCTTCCAGGCCCAGAAAGGAACAGACTCTTCTCCCCCCCCCCCCCCCCCCCCCCCCCCCCCACCCCCCTTAGAGATACAGCATGGAAACAGGCCCTTCGGATCACCAATTCAACGCCAACCAGCAATCGAATTGTACCATCCTAAACACTAGGGTCAATTTACAGAAGCCAATTAACGTCTTTGGAGTGCGGGAGGAAACCCAAGTACCCGGAGAAAACCCACGTGGTCCCAGGGAGAATGTACAAACTGCGTACAGACAGCACCCACAGTCAGGATTGAACCCAGGTCTCCGGCTCTGTTGGGCAGCAACTCTACAGCTGCGCCACCGTGCTGAACACCTACCTCTGTGTCTCCACGCTGCACCCAGAGTGCCAGGAGGTTGAAGAGGGTGGGGGCCGGATTCGCTCGTTGTCGTCCTGCATCTGTAACCGGATTGGCCTCCGCAGGCCCCACGAGATGTTCAGGAGACCCTCAATGATCAACTCCTCCTCCTCCTGATGGTGAAGAGCACATTCTTTGTTTCCACAATACTCATTTTCAGAGAATCACCCCCATCCCAACTGGATCGACGCACTAGGAGCATTTGATGGCTCTGGGCCTGTACTCACTGGAGTTTAGGATGAGGGGTCTAGTACCAGAGGGCACAGCCTCAGATTAAAAGGACACCTTTAGAATGGAGAGGAGGAATTTATTTTGCCAGAGGGTGGTGAAACTGTGGAATTCATTGCTACTGACAGTGGTGGAGGCCAAGTCAGAGGGTATTTTTAAGGCGGAGATAGGTTCATGATTAGCAAGAGTGTTGAAGGTTACAGGGAGAAGGCACGAGAACAGTGTTGACACATTGTCTCCAGCAGTCCCTGGAAGATTTTGCAAGAATAAGAGAGTGTCTCAGTTTTCTTAATTCAATGCATAGATGGAGGTTAGAGGTGAAAACAAGTCCTTTGGCCCAGTAAGTCCACATTGACCATTCACACTATGCACACTTTTTCCATCCACTCCCCAAACAGCAAATGCAATTTAGAGGTCAATTGACCTACAAAGCTGCATGTCTTTAAGATGTAGGAGGAAAGGAGAAGAAAGGAAAAAGGAGGATGAGAAGCCCGATGGCTGAGGGAGAGATAGGAAGGGGAGGAGACAGCAAAGGCTAACAAAATTGGGAGAATTCAATGTTCAGTTTTTCACAGGAAGGGGGTGGGTGGGGGGCAGTTAGAGAGGAAGTTGGTAGCCTGGTTTGTACCCATAGTAGGCGAGGCAGCATGGATCTGAGAGGTTTGGGCAAAGTCGTCAGTGGCTTGAAGCTGCTTGTTCTGCTTTTCATCGCAGGCAGCATGTTTAAAATAGAAACCACCACAAATTCACAAGGCGTGTCAGCAGCACAGTGAACAGGAAGCCTTTTTTTTTTTGCTCAGTTCATCAATTAATTGGCCACGCTTTGTAACCCTTTCCTTGGATCCTGGCTTAACACTGAAGGAGGCCAAGTGTGGTGCCCTGAACTGGGCACAATACCCCGGTTGAAGCCAAACCAGCATTTCATAAAGGACGGCCATGACTTACTTGCTTTTGCCACTATTCCCAAAGCCAAGGCGCTCTTTAACCTACTTTCTATATGTAGAGTGGTTAAAAATAAATCAAAACACATTTTCAATAATCAAAGTGTTCAGGAACACAGCAGGCAAGGCAGCATCTGTGGAAGGAATGGACTGTTGACAGAAGAGTAATCTGTCTATTACCTCCACAGATGCTACCTAACCCACCGAGTTTCTCCAGCACTTTAGTTTTGCTGAAGATCCTAAAATCTGCAGCTTTGCCTCCTCTATATCCCACGACCTCTCTTGTATCTCCATTTGGAATTGGGCCCTTTAGTTTCTCCCCATTCTATGCTTCCCGAAGAAATAAATTACCACCATATTTATATACATTAAATTTCATTACCATCCCTCATCCAACCCCCATTCCACAAGCTTGACGATTTTCTGTTCTATATCCATTCACACTGTGTGCGCAGTTCCCTCTGAACCACTGAGACAGTTATGAGTCACTCACTCACTTTCAGAGGTGCCCGTGGGAGGACTATGTTCAAGATCTTCACTGACCAAAACTTCAAGGGAATCTAAGAATGGGTGACCATATTGGCCCTGTCAGCAGTGGTAGTGCAGTGGTCGAGTTGCTCCTTGCAGCGCCAGACACGCGGATTCGATCCCGATAAGGGTGCTGTCTATACAGAGTTTGTACGTTCTCCCCATGACCTGTGTGGGTTTTCTCCAGGTGCTCTGGTTTCTTCCCATACTCCAAAGATGTACAGGTTTGAAAGCTCATTGGCTTGGTAAAATTGTAAATTGTCCCTAGTGTGTAAGATAATGTTAGTGGATGGGGATTGTTCATCGGCGCTGACCCGGTGGGCCGGAGAGTCTGTTTCCACGCTGTATCTCTAAACTAAATGAATGAAGGACAAAGATTCACCAAGTGTGCAAATGCAGGTTAAATACCACACCTCACCGTCATCAATCCAGTTGCATTTAAAGATAGACACTAAATGCTGGAGTAACTCAGCGGGACAGGCAGCATCTCTGGATAAAGAAACGGGTGACGTTTCGGGTCGAGACGCGTCTTCAAACTGAACGTCAGGGGAGAGGGAGTTACAGAGATAAAGTAGTAAGAGATTAAAAAGAAATGGAGATGAAGGAAAATGTAGAATAGACCATTGTTAGCTGGGAGAGGGTGAACCGTGCTGAGGAGAGCTTACCTCCCTGTGACGAAGCTGAGCTGTCTGCCCCTCATGGTAATAGTTGTACATCTTCAAGTGGCCCAGGAGCTCCTTCCTAGGAATGAGAAGAAACAGCCTTAACCTTATTTGCTTATTAACTTAGGTTTTAAATGACAGTCCCAGATCTTGTGGTTATATCCCCGTGATCACGATTGTCGGAGAACACCATGAATTGGATGTACACCTGGTGAGGCACAGAGAAGGAGGAGGGGGTGGTGAAGAGAGTTACCCAAAGTTGGAGAATTCAGTGTTCATACCATTGGGTACAACCACCGTGTCACAGCAGAGGTCTCAGCAGCTGCCAGCCTCCCTTCCAAGAGTAACGTTACTCTCCAGAGACCAGGCATTAACTGTGCAGAACAGAGGGAGCGCAACACCATCACCAGTTCCTCCGAGGAGCAAAGTTGTGGCCCTGGTGAGCATCTCAGAACAAAGTAAATGAATCATAACACTTCCACAGAACATATCTAGAGTGCACCCTGGTGCCCTGGCTAATATTTGTCCAATCAGCACCACAATTAAAACATAAAGCTTGCCATTATTGAATTATTATGCAAATGCTTGCTCTGTCCAACTCGGGTGGTGTATTGCATTATAACAAGAAGCTTGGAAAGTACTTTGGGACAACCAGAGGCTTGGATAGAGACAGCACCATTGGAGATGTAGGTACCCCTTTAATTGTCACAGTGTCAGACCCATTTCCCCATGGACCCCCCCCCCCGAGTCTCCTGATGACACCAAATACAGTCTAGGAAATGCTTCTATTTCAACATTTATCCCCAATTTGAAAACTATTCATACCCTCACCTCCATCATCTCAACAACACGCCAACATTATTCCACACTGCTAGTTATTTTGTCTTTCGCATCCCAAAGTGTAGCAGCACACATCCCAGCTTCACCACTAACCATATGAAGCACAATGTAACTGCGACTGCAGAAGTGAACAGACAGGTAGATAGAAAATGCTGGTTTAACTCAAAACGGGCAGCGTCACTGGAGAGAAGGGAACAGAAGATTTGTACATCCAGCACATACTGCTCTGCACCCAATTATTTAGCCTGTAGAGGTGACAGGGTAGTCTTGTTCACGCATAGACAATAACACATTATATTCATGTGGTGCCTTGAATGCAGCAAGAGCAAACAAATTGCCAGCCCATTGAAGACAAAAAAATAAATAAAATAGGAGTAACTCAGCAGATCAGGCAGCATCTCTGGAATAGTCAAGTTTTGGGTCAGAACATGCATCCAGAAAAAACCCATGCCAGCTGGAGGAAGGATCTATGTGTGAGCATCATTTGTGGTGGGGGATGGACGGACAACATTTTGGGTCCTGGGCCTTAATGTGGACTGAAAAAGCTGAGGGGAGATGGCCAGTATAAATTAGTAAGGGGAGATGCAAATGGATCCCAGCTGAGGGGTTGATAGGAGGGATGGGTGGACATAGTGACAGAGGTTGGGTGATAGGTGGAAGTACCAAAGTGCTGCAGATGATGGCATCCAAGAAAGGCAATAGTATAGTGGGCATGGGTAGACTGGGAAGATCAGGTTGGTACTGGACCCCAAGAAAAGGAATTTGCACAGTGCCTCCACGGTGGATTCTTTGAGCAGCTTGTAGTGAAGCCAACCAGGCAAAAGGCAATTCTGAGTGTAATGTTGTGTAATTAATCACATTTGACAAGGGAACTCGAGGTAAAGAACCACTAGGAGATAGTGACCACAATACAAGATTTAACCTGCAATTTGAGAGAGGTAGAAGATGAAATCGAATGTGTCAGTATTATGCAGCTGAGCACGGGGACCGCATGAGGGAAGAGCTGGCCAAAGTTGACTGGAAAGGGACCCTAGCAGGGATGATGGTGGAACAGCAATGGCAGCAAAAACAGCACCCATCGTTTTTCTTCAGAGATGCTGTCCAACCCGCTGAGTTATACCAAAGATAGCCACAAAGTGCTGGTGTAAACTAGCACCTGCAGTTCTTTGCTTCTAAATGTTAAACATATCTTTACTCTAGCTGAGCTACAAACAGTTGTGGTCTTCCCACCACAGCAAGGCCACTAATTCCCAGTGTTCTTCTGCACCCATTCACACCACTCATTCCTGTCGCACAGCAAATGTTATTCTACTCCACGATTCAAAGTTCAAACAGCAACAATGCATCGAAAACATTTCACATGGGCAGAATCAGATACTAAGGAAATATTAGGAAAGCTGCCATGGTTTTTGGAGACAGTTTCAAAGCTTGGAGTAAAGGAGCAGTAAAGACGTAGCCACCAGTGATACAACAATTTAAAATGGGCACGCAAAAAAAAAAAAAGTCAGGATTACAAGGCATGAATATCAAATGGTTTGTGGTTTCAAGAATTTGTTAAAAGAAGAAACGGTCAAGTCTTTGATGTCAACTGTTGCCATGGAGTCAGGGACCAGACAAAGGGCAGCCTATGGAGTTGCTTGATCAGTTTTCAGTCTGTACTTTGCAAAGGCTTGTCACACGGAGCTCATGATTCAAAAGCACGGGCCTGTGATTACAGACGCCACTGTGAGCTCAGAATGAAAAGGGGAACTGAAAACTCTGCTTTAAGGAACTGGTCCGCACTGTCACAGAAAACAAGTCCCAGAGCAGAGGACCTTGAACAATGACATTAACCCGGTTATAATTAAACAAAGAGCCAGCTGCTCCCCTCCGCTTCAGTGTTCACTGCCTGGGAGAGGTCACACTCCACACGGTCCGAGCTCCAACCTACAAACGCCAGAGACACAGGTTCAATCCCAAATACAGGTGCTCTCTGCACGGAGTTTGCACGTTCTCCATGTGACCGCGTGGGGTTTCCCTGGCTGATCCGGTTTCCTCCCACATTCCAAAGACGTGCAGGTTCGTAGGTTAATTGGCTTCAGTAAAATTGTAAGTTGTCCCTAGTATGTATGAAAGTGCTAGTACACAGGGGTCGCTGATCAGTGTGGACTCGGTGGGCCGAATGGCCTTTTTCTGCGCTATATCTAAACTAAAGCCTAAAGTTGTTAAACAGTAGCATGCCCGTCAGAATTTTGGAGACAGTAAGACGTGGGATAACTGGGAAGGGGGAGGGGATGGAGAGAGAAAGCACGGGCTATCTGAAGTTAGAGAAGTTAATGTTCATACTCTGGGGTGTAAACTACTCAAGCAGAATACGAGGTGCTGTTCCTCCAATTTGCCCACTAGTCTTACTGTGTCCAACTATGTTCTATCTTTGTCCCGCCCCCTCCCGACATCAGTCCGAGGAAGGGTCTCGACCCGAAACATCACCCATTCCTTCTCTCCAGAGATGATGCCTGGCCCGCTGAGCATGGCAGCATTTTGTGTCTACCTTCGATTTAACCAGCATCTGCAGTTCTGTCCAAGATATTTGATTTTGAAAATCTTGCTGGAATTTGTTTTGTTATTTTGAATCAGATAGTCCAGCCCCAACTTTCCTGTCAACCCCCCACCCCACCCATTGTCTTCATAATTAACTTTTCTATAAGACGTTTCTTAAGATTGCAAACAAGGCATTATAAGAAACAGAGGGGTTTCTCTTCATTGCAACTGTGAGGGACACATCTTTCTCAGTGTGAGACCGAGACCTCATCTCTTAATCCCTCCAATCCAAGGAAACAACCTTACAGTAGCCGGGGCTGAGATGATTCCCAGCTATGGATGTCCATCCAGATACATGGTGAGGGCAACTGTTACATTCAGGCTCAGCTCAACACCACCCAGGATAAAGCAATCCTGTTAATTAGGTTCAAGTTACATTCATTGTCACATGCACCAATTGGTACAGTGAGATTTGAGTTACCATACAGACATACAAATAAAAAACACAACACACGATAGAATTTAACATGAGCATCCCCCATTCAGCGGAATCAACGTTCCCCCTGTGAGGGAAGGCAATAAACTTCAGTCATCTTCCTCATTGTTCACCCGTGGTCAGGGTCTTTTGAGTCCACCGCAGTCGTCGCTACGGCGGCCCGATGTTCAGGCCCTCTCGCTGGGATGATCAGAACTCCGACGTCGGAATGCAAGACTATTTTCAGCGGCTTGGAGTTTCCGAAACGGCCACTTCTTACCGGAGGCTGCGGCTCCCGAAGTCTACAGGCTGAGCTGGGCGGAGATTCAACACTGGCGGCCCTCAGCAAAGGGACCCCAGGACTCGGCGATGTTAAAGTCAGCGCCGCCCGCGGCTGGAAGCTCCACAACCACAGCCCCACGATGTTAAAGCAGCAGGCCCAACACTCCGGAGCTTCAACACGGCGATCCCCAGTAAGGCATCGCCCGCTCCGAGATGGTAAATCAGTGCTGCGCCGCTGTTGAAGCTCTGGTCAGTCTCTGGCAGGAAAGGCCGTGCCAATCCAGATGGTAGGCCACGAGGATGGAATGTTAAACGCGATTTGAAGAATAGACACATCCTGGACCAGGAAGTGACTGAGAAACGGTTTCCCCCTTACCCTCCCCACTTCCCCCACATAAAAAGACTAAGAAACCTCCTAAAACATACTTTTTAAACAGTCCAAAAATAACAAAAAGACAAAACAGACAGATTGTTGACAGAGGCTGCCATCGTATGACACCCCTGGTGATTAACATTCCATCCACAGCCTCTGTTCGTTCCACCACCCACGCATATACAAATGGCTGCAACACATGGTCAGTAAGCATCGAGCCAACTCTCTGGCCAGGAGACTCACTTGGGAATGTACTTGTCCTCCCCTATCCGCACAGGGTCCTCCATCATGGGTGGGACTGTCATCACGAGCAGGCTCTAGGGAGAAAGACACAAAAGATGGCACTTTGAGAGGATGGAAACAATGGTGGGCACAAAGCCCCCAGGTATCTGCCAGTGTGACTTTTCTCTACGAATATCACAACTCTGAACGAGTCTTCCAGGAGCCGATACCATTGTTGAAGATCTTCATTTTAGCCAGCACCAACCTTTCCTTTCACCCTCAGCCCTACATTGTACTGCTCAATGGACCAATGACATTATCAGTGGAGTTTGCACATTCAACACATCTGCCAAACATGATATCACGATCAACACTTAACTCTCTGTATGCAATCCATTTCCCTCCATATCCAAAATGTCCCTTAAATAATGCCACTGTCACCATGAATGCATATATCTGCAGATAGGATGTCAAACATAGTATCTCTGGATGGGTGAAATTTCGGCTTGAGACCCTTTTTCAGAAGGGTCTCGACCCGAAATATCACCCACTCCTTCTATCCAGGGATGTTGCCTGTCCCGCTGTGTCTATCTTCGATGCAAACCAGCATCTGCAGTTCTTCCCTACACAACACAGTATCTCTTACAGTGCAGCCACCCCTTTCTATCACGGCCAGGTTTGGGTGCTCAAGTGCTGTGATCCTGCAAACTTGGGTCAGGAGCAAGAAACTAGACATTGTCAGATTGGGGGCAACAGAACGCTGGAAGCACTCTGTAGGTCAGGCGGTACTTATGGAAAGGAAAAGAGGACAAAGTGCGCTCAGCCAGGAATAATAACCATTTCTCATTCCACAGGTGCTGCCCGACATGCCATTTTCAGTTTGGTTTCAGATTTCCAGCAGCTGTTGTTTGGGATTTTGAGAGCAAGTTGCCATACAGTCATAAACCTTACAAGAAAAATGATCCAGGCTAGTTATCTCTCCACAATGGCTTTGCACTTCCTGTTGCCTATAGATCATTGTCAAGGGGACATTTCACTACATGACCAGCAACTGGTTTCGATCCTGACCATGGGTGGTGTCTGTACAGAGTTTGTGCATTCTCCCCGTGACCATGTGTGGTTTCTCCGGGAGTTCTGCTTTTCTCCCACTCTCGAAAGACGTGCAGGTTTATGGGTTAATTGTCTTCTGTAAATTGTGTAGGACGGAACTAATGCGTGGGGTAACGCTGGTCAGTGCAGCCTCGGTGGGCTGAAGGGCCTGTTTCCATGCTGCATTTCTAAACTCAACCAAGTATAATAGCAATCTGTGGCCTTATTATTGACTGCCTTAAATATATTGTTTTTCCTTCTTTCACTCCTCTCCCATTGGGCAGTAGATACAAAAGCTTGTAAACATACCACCAGATGACAGAACAGCTTTTCTCCTACTAGCAACACCCCTCTCTAAGCTTAGGGGTGTAGTCTTGATCTTTCAACCTACCTCAAACTTCACCCTTGTGATTTTGTTTTTAATCTGCTCTTTGCAGTAACTGTAAAACTACAATGTTCGAGCACTATATTCTGCACTCTGGTATTTCTCTTTGTTCTCATGCAAGGCAAAAGTATTGACACAAGTAGGTTCAGCCCCCTGTCCCTTGCCACAGCAAGATTTGGATGTTGCAAAAGTTGGGTGTTGAACTAATGCAGCGTGTGACCAAGAAGCCATCCCATGACAGGACCTCGTCAAAACCCACACGAACGATAAACGCAGAGCAGCCTAATCTGCAGACAGCTACGCGTGAAAGGGAAATGGACATTGCCAACCAGCCCAGCTCTTATTGTCCCTCCACTGTCTGAGGAAGGGTTTCGACCCGAAGAGTCACCCATTCCTTTTTTCATCATCATCATCATCCTTTATTGTCATCTTCCAAAGCAACAGTTGTACAGTGCAAAATGAGAAGAAATTTCCCAGGGAATACCGGAGCATCCCACATAAAACTTAAACATTTCACGCATAAAATAAAAACAATTAAAAAAAATCCCGTTCCAGATAAAACAGTACGAATAGTTTAAAAACAGGTAAAAACAGCAACATTAAAATAAAAATAAAAACAGTGATAAAATGTCCAGGGCAGCTGATTTAAGTGGCCAGAGCCAGTGCCAGAGTTATTACTCAGTGTCATCCTTCTCTCCAGAGATGCTGCCTGTCCTGCTGCGTTCCTCCAGCATGTTGTGTCTATCTTCAGCTCTTATTGACTGTCCCCAAGTCCCTTGAACAGAACGAGTTGCCAGGACCCATTACATTGCTCTGGGCCTGCAGTCACATAAAAGGAATAGCGGATTTTCTTCCATGAAGGACATGTGCAAACCAGATGTATACTGAAGATGATCTAGTTGTCTCATGGCTACTGTTACTGATACTTATATTCCAGATTGTGTGTTTCTATTTAAAAAAAAAATGTTTTTTTAAACTATCTGAATTTTCCAGCTTTTGTGGAGATTTAAACCCTGCCTTAAATTTGCCCAACCCTCTGCAAATCGAGTAACAGAGACACTTTGCTTCCCTGTGCTGCCGTGGCTGGAAGTGTTATGCAGACCACACAACCCAGACTAAAGGAAAGGGAAATTAGTTTGGAAAAAGAAAGAACAAAAGGCAAGGGGGCAGGGGGGGGGGGGGGCTCAAACCCAGTGGCAGCCTTGCAGTTGGTTTGAGATGGACAAACGATCGAGGCTTTCAGATCCTCATTTGCCAACCATCTTCCGATAATTTAAGGGAAACGGTCGACCTTGCCTCACTGCTGTCGCTCGACTGCTGTTGTAATCCGTTGTCCCAGCTGCGTCTGGCATTCGAGCCAAGACACGTCCTCCACAGACTCTGAGAACGAGCCTATCTTAGCAGTGCTGACTCCCAGCCCCAATCTGCCAGGGACTTTCAGAGGACTGTGTTCTTCTCCTTAAAGCAGAATCACTACCACCCACCCCCCCCCCCCCCAAAAAAACCTCTTGCTCAAGTCAGCTCGGTGGAACAGAATTAATTGAGCAAACACTGCCTATCAGACGACATTGAAATGAGACAGCAAGAGTCTCGAGGGTGGGGGAGTGGGACCGACTGATGGCTGGAATCCCCAAAGTCATTTGTCATTTCTTGCCTGACATTGAATCACATTGAAGTCCTGGCCTGAACACAAGGCATCATTATACGTTGCAGGCAGCCTGTCTTTTTCTGCTGTTTTGTCCCTATTGATTAGTGTGGACTTGCATTCAATGAGTGTGCACTGGTCCATTCTGTGTGTGAGAGGGCGAGCTGCTGACTCTGTGATCTAGCCGTAATAAACCAAATTAACTTTCACTCCTATGTTTTTTTAACCTGCTTCCAGACAGAACAAGGTCAGTATTTACTACCCACCCCTCATTGCCCTTGAGAAGGTGAGCCATTGTTGGTGCTCCCACCTTGCGTATAAGTAGGGACCTGCAATATATAGACAAAGATTGATGATATTTCACTGGATGCTTGGAGGGAAAGGGGAAGGATCATACGTTTGGGGATGTAGCACAGAGGTGAACAATATGACTACAACCACAGTTGGTAGACAAAAGTGCTGGAGAAACTCAGCAGGTGCAGCAGCATCTATGGAGCAAAGAAAATAGGCAACGTTTCAGGCCGAACCCCTTCTTCAGACTGATGGGGGGGGGGGGGGGGGGAGAGAAGAAAGGAAAAAGGAAGAGGAGCCCAAGGGCTGAGGGAGATCTGAGAAGGGGTGGAGACAGCAAGGGCTACCAGAAATTGGAGAATTCAATGTTTATGCCGCTAGGGTGCAGACTGCCCAAGCAGGCAGTTGAGGTGTTGCTCCTCCAATTTCCGGTGGTGCTCGTTCTAGCCATGGAGGAGGTCCAGGACAGAGAGGTCGGATTTGGAATGGGAGGGGAGTTGAAGTGCTGAGCCACCGGGAGGTCAGGTTGGTTAATGTGGACCGAGCGGAGGTGTTCGGCAAAACAATCGCCAAGCCTCCGCTTAGTCTCACTGATGTAGATCAGCTGACATCTAGAGCAGCAGATGCAATAGATGAGGTTGGAGGAGATGCAGGTGAACCTCTGTCACACCTGGAACGACTGCTTGGGTCCTTGAATGGAGTCGAGGGGGGAGGTAAAGCGACAAGTGTAGCATCTCTTGCGGTTGCAAGGGAAAGTGCCCGGGGAGGGGGTGCAGGAGGGAAGGGAAGAATTGACAAGGGAGTTACGGAGGGAGCGGTCTTTGCGGAAAGCAGACAGGGGAGGAGATGGCGAGTGGTGGGGTCACGTAGGAGGCGGTGAAAAGAGGTAAAGCGACAAGATGTCTACTCTTTAACCACTGTTGGGTTCAGTGATCAGGAAAGCTCACTTGATCCTTCAGTCTGAAGAACCCCGACCTAAAATGTCACCTATGCATGTTGTCCAGGGGTGCTGCCTGATCCATCAAGTTACGCCAGCAATATTGGGATCCTCAGTGCAGAGGTGGGGACGGAAGGAACTATAAGTGAATCGTTGGAAAACCCAACACTTCAGATGTTGGAATTGGAATCATGAAAAAAAGAGCAAAGTGCTGGAGGAACTTGGTGAGGAATTTTTCTGGAGGAAATGGACAGAGGACGTTTAGGGTCAGACTTATTTAGACTCATTAGAAACATCAGTGTAGAAATAGATAAGAGACAATAGGTGCAGGAGTAGGCCATTCGGCCCTTCGAGCCAGCACCGCCATTCAATGTGATCATCCCCAATCAGTACCCCGCTCCTACCTTTACAAATAAAGGTAATGTATTTAACGCAAAGTGCTGGAGTAACTCAGCGGGTCAGGCAGCATCTCTGGAGGACAAGGATCGGTGATGATTCGGATCGGGCCCCTTCTTTACACTCGATCCAACAATCGGTATTTCGAATGCGGCTTCCAACCCTTTTATAAACCAATACCAACCACGGGTCAGGAACGGGACTCGAACGTGCAGATGCAGGCAGACTAAAAAAAGACACAAAGTGCTGGAGTAACTCGCCACCTTTCAAGGGCGCAGTGGGCTGGATGTTTTGGGTGCCTTATCTTTCAATCAACAGAGGCCCTTCTGTGCCCGAAGTATTGCCTCACAATCTCAGGGGCCGCCGCTCAGCTGTCAGCGGCAGCACCACAATGTACCCCCCCCCCCCCACCCCCCTCCCCTCCCCACGGAGTCAGTGGGGTCTAAGGCGGACAGCAGGCAAGATGCAAATATGCAGCTGCTGCTTTGGGGATGGGGGGGGGGGGAGATAATTTTCACAGCGCCACCAAACACAAACAGCCAGTTAGTTCATTTTTTGTTTTATTTTTAAAACAACGACAGCACTTTTATTTATTTTTAAACTGGGACCAAGGCAACATTGGTGGGCTCAAAGAATGTTCCCTTAAAATGTCCATGTGCCTAGATTCCCAATTCTCTGCCTCTTCGCCCCAGCGCAGGGGGGCAGTTTTTGTTTGTTTGTTTGGCACCAGTATTCGTTTCTTGATTTTTTTTTCCTTCAGAATTATTACATATATTATTTGTGCGAGTTCGTGTATTGCGGGTGTCGCGGGCCTGCTTAAGCCGCAGCAAGCAAGAGCTGTATGGTTCCGCCGCTGCCAGTATTATGCAACCCTTGGGCAACGGACAACCTCCGTTAACCTCAGCTCCACAAAGCAGGAGAGGAGAGAACATCAGCATCGGGACTGGTTACTGAACGGTTAACTCTTCCTCCCACCCACCCAAACCAAAATTAAAACCACCCTTGGTATTTACTGCAGAGCCAGTCAGCTGCAGTTGCTTAACATACAATTTTCAGAAAGCAATAAGTGTCTTTGCAACGGGAGATCTCCTCTTTCCCGAGACCAACGTGAACCAGAGACACACAGATATGTTAATTTCACAGGGAAACCCGTGACATTACTGCGCGTTCACTTTTTCTCCCTGGGTCCAGACTTCAGCTAAAGACACATCAGTCCTACAGTTTAATCCCAGCGTCAGCAGGGAGACCCCCGTCTTTTATTACCTGGTTGGAAGCCTCTTTATTCTTTCGATGCGCCGAGCCAGCAGTCGCACCTCGATTGATAAGTTGTTTCAAGAATTCCAAGCCATCGCTCCGGCTCCTTTTAAACAGACAGCGGGGGCCGGGCGCGTTGTAGGTGATTGATGAGCCAGGCGAGCAATCAATGCAGCAGACGCTGCTTGTAACGGTGACGCCGAACGACCAATGAACGAGGATTAGAGGAGGGCACCGTTGAGACAGGATGTGTCAGCTGCTATTTAAAGGCACACACTCTCTGTAGAAAATGTGTATAACACGCACACATATATATGCACTCAAGAATATGTTTTATGTACATTGATGGAAGCATACATACATACATACAGATACAAGCACGATTCCAGGAATGAATCGGTTAGCATATCATAAAAACATACAAACATCGAAAACTAGGTGCAGGAGTAGGCCATTCGGCCCTTCGAACCAGCACCGCCATTAAATATGATCATGGCTGATCATTTAAAATCAGTATCCCGTTCCTGCTTTTTCCTCATATCCCTTGATTCCTTTAGCCATAGGGACTAAATCTAACTCCCTCGTGAAAACAGGGATGAGCGTTTGACAGCACTGGAGTTTAGAAGGTTGAGGGGGGGACCTCATTGAAACTCACAGAATAATGAAAGGCATAGATAGAGTGGATGTGGAGAGGATGTTTCCACTGGTGAAAGAGTCTATGACCAGATATCATAGTCTAAGAATTAAAGGGCGCTCTTTTATAAAGGAGGTGAGGAGTAACTTCTTTAGTCAGAGTGTAGTTAATCTGTGGAACTCATCGCCACAGAGGGCTGTGGAGGCCAAGTCAGTGGATATTTTTAAGGCAGAGATAGACAAATTCTTGATGGGTGTCAAGGAGAAGGCAGGAAAATGGGATTAGGAGGCAGAGATCAGCCATGACTCGATTGGCCAAATGGCCTAATTCTACTCCTATAACTTGTGAACCTGTGAGCAATAGTCTTCCAGCATGGCCCTTTTCACCAACTTGCCAAAACCGACCAAGATGCCCCATCTAAACCTATCCCACCTGCCCATGTTTGGCCCATATCCATCTAATCCATTTCTGTGCATGTTACTGGCCAAATGTCTTTTAAATGTCTGATTTATACTTTATACTTTTATATTATATGCACAAACATATTTATACACGTGCAGTTAGAAATAAATATCTGGAGTAATTCAGCGGGCCAGGCAGCATCTCTGGAGAAAAGGAATAGGTGAAGTTTCCGGTCGAGACCCTTCTTCAGACTGAGAGTTGGGGGAGAGGGAATTGAGAGATATATCAGGTACATAGAACAAATGAATGAAGGATATGCAAAAAGCAACGGTGATCAAGGAAAGGTGGAGCCCACAATGGTCCATTGTTGGCAGTGGTGAAGGTGATAATGAGTGATACAAACAGTGAAACTAGTAGTACAATGACTAGGGGGGGGGGGGGGGGGGGGGGGGGGATGGACGGAGAGGCAATGCAAGGGTTACTTGAAGTTAGAGAAATCAATATTTATACTGCTGACTTGTAAGTTGCCCAAGGCCATAAGATTACTGAACAATCAACACAACCGAGGCTAGAACTTTTAAAATATCGACACTTTAAAAAAAAAACTTTTTATATATATTTATTTTACAGAACCATGCACATGAGGCATTTTTATGGACGCACCTAGCACTTTTACTTTTACTATTTACCTGATTGGAGAGTCAAATGCAACGAAATTTCGTTCAAGGTGCACTGTGTCTAGGTGTATATCTGAATGACAATAAAGTTTTCATTCATTCAATATGAGGTGCTGTTCCTCCAATTTGGGTTTGGCCTCACTCTGACAATGAAGGAAACCCAGAACAGAAATGTCAGTCTCATAAAAAACTGAAAGATTATCCATCAATGTACTGGTCCACATGCAAAAGTAAATCATTACTTTGTTTTTTTTTTACAATATACTTTAACTCCTAAAAAGGGGTATAACTTGAGTTATTATGTTTTTGCAAACTGAATTGCATTTTGGGGAGCAAAGTTTAGCACCCCTGCGTCACTTTCACGTGTTCCTCCGGATTGTATTGTAAACAGCTGTGAACAGCTGCAAGGGTCTGTTGCGAGAGTCATCAGTCACTTCCGGAGGTGTGCACAAAAAATAGACACAAAATGCTGGAGTAACTGAGCGGGACAGGCAGCATCTCTGGAGAGAAGGAACGGGCGACGTTCCGGGTCGAGACCCTTCTTCACACCTTGTGCAGACAAGTGAGCCTTGAGAGAGTCGAGGGCCCTTTGATATTGGACAAGGTGCAATGGGTTAACAGCAAACCCTCACTTAAATTACTATTTAAAACCATCGTTCAATGTTTAACACAAAGCAACACGTGCTCTGCACCGCCCCAGGGGAGGGCGTGGATTATACAGGGAATCTTGTCCATCTGTCTGCCCATCTGTATCAATTTCAGACTGGCACAAGACACCAAATCTTTCCATAATGGTTGAGCAGTTAGATCTACCCGGGATCTCACAGGCACACAGGGTGGAGATCCCCTCTGAAGGCCACCACTACAAGAAAACAAATGGAGAGAGCTGCCCCCTGCTGCCGCACTGTAGTATTGCGGCCCTAAGAAAACCGACACTGTTTCCGAGCTGTATCTCTAATAAAAAACCTCAATATTAGAATCTTTTCATGATCAGCATCCAAGACATTGAAATGAATTGTTGATCAACTTTGGAACTGTGGAGCAACAATAGAAATATCTATTTGCCATGTGAGATTCAACTAAATGATCAGCACTGCATCAACATTTAAGCTCCGCCTGTTCCAGCACCCAAGGCCTCTGAGTTGTTGCATTAGAGAAGCCCATTTCGTCCTTCATGACCTGTCAAGTGCACTGCTATTATTCACAATTAGTTCTGATAAAAGATCACTGACATGAAAGTTAAAAGCATCTATCCTGTCACAAATGCTGCCTGACCAGCTGCGTAATTCTGTTTATATTTCACTCAGAGGGTGGTAGGTATATGGAACGAACTTCTCGAGACCACAAGAAATTGCAGAGAATTGCTGTCACCCCCACAGAGCATCACACAAACCAACCTCCCTTCCAATGACTCAATTTACACCTCACGCTGCCTCGGCAAGGCCACCAGCATAACCAAGGACGAGTCACACCCTCTTCTCCCCTCTCCCATCAGGCAAGAGGTACAGAAGTGTGAAAATGTACACCTCCAGATTCAAGGACAGCTTCTTACCAGCTGTTATCAGGCACTCAACCAACCTACCAACTAGAGCTACCAGTCCTGAGCTACTATCTACCCCATTGGAGATCCCCGGACTCTATTTAATTGGACTTTATATGACTTTACCCTGCCCTAAACATTATTCACATTGTTCCCTTAACACGGATCTGTACACTGTGGATGGCTCTCTATAACCTTGTGTTGTCTTTCTGCTGACTGGTCAGCATGCAACAGAAGCTATTCGCTGCACCTCAGTACACATGACAATAAATTAAACTCAATTAAACAAAATGTAAAATACATTTGGACAGGTACATGGATAGGAAAGGTTCAGAGGGATATGGGCCAAATATGGGCAAATGGGACTAGCGTTGATGGGGCATCTTAGTTGGCATGGGCGAGGTGGGATAAAGGGCCTGTTTCAATGCTGTATGACTAACTTCTGGCATCTGCAGCATCTTGGGTGTTAAAACTCCACAAGTAGCTTTAATAAGATTATCTTTTATTTTACACAGCCTATTAGGGAAATAAGGGGTTACACAGAAGCAGCTGAATGCTAGTGTTATTGGATGAAGAGAGATAGTGCATGTGACACCAACACACAGACTAGCTTGAGCTAATTGGCAAAAAAGGAGGCCCTGTTATTGTAACGGGGAGACAGGCTGCCCTGTCGACTCGCAAAGAACGCTTGCCTTTTAAAGGGAATCAACAACATCCTTGACAAAGTAAAACTAGCACAGAATGCCGTCCATTGAAAGAACCCCTCCAAAACGAGGAACATCCGAAACACAATTGCAACAGATTTATCGTCTGGCAGAACGGATCCTCAGCCCAACTGACACAATCCGTGCTTATAAAGCAGCGAAAAGTTCAACACAGGAATGTCATCAAAATTTGGAATGAATGAACAAAACTCGAGTGAAAGAAGTAAAGTCTTTCTTAAGGGAGGAGGGAGGCAAAGATATGATGGTATTCATGGGGTACAGTGGAGTTGTCGTAACCCAAAGAGTCCATGTTCCACATAGGAAGTACGTTCAGCCCATTGAGTCTCAAAGAGCAATCTTTAGACTAGAGATACAGCATGGAAACAGGCCCTTCAGCCCTTCAAGTCTGTGCTGACCAGCAATCACCCCGTACAACCATCCCACACACCAGGGACAATTTTCCAATTTTTCCAAATTACCAAAGCCAATTATCATACAAACCTGTACGTCTTTGGAGTGTGAGAGGAAACCAGAGCACCAGGAGAGAACCCACAGGGTCACAGGGAGAATGTACAAAGAACGTACAGACATCATCCATAGGCAGGATCGAACCTGGGTCTCTGGCTCTGTAAGGCAGCAACTCTACTGTTGCACTACTATGCCCCCTATTACAATCATCACTTAATTTTATTGATTCTCCCCGCAATCTCACAAAGCCTTTCAAATTTTACCGTCACATACAATAGACAATAGACAATAGGTGCAGGAGTAAGCCATTTGGCCCTTCGAGCCAGCACCGCCATTCAATGTGATCATGGCTGATAATCCCCAATCAGTACCCCGTTCCTGCCTTCTCCCCATATCCCCTGACTCCGCTATTTTTAAGAGCCCTATCTAGCTCTCTCTTGAAAACATCCAGAGAACCTGCCTCCACCACCCTCTGAGGCAGAGAATTCCACACCCACCACTTTCCTCGTCTCCGTTCTAAATGGCTTACTCCTTATTCTTAAACTGTGTACGCAGGGCAATTTACAACATCCAAAGATCTTTGGACTATAGGAGGAAACGAGAGAATCCAGATGAAATCTACATAGTTACAGGGACAGCATACAAACTCCAAACAGACAGCACTGGAGATCAGGATTGAACCTGGGACGCTGGTGATATGAGGCAGCAATTCCACTAGCTGTCCCATCGGCTAATGTTTTACAGAAGCTTAAATCACATCATGGCAACCAACTCATTTATGCATCTGGTATAAAAGGCTAGTGTCAGAAATAAAAATACCAGATCGTCATAAAAATAGAACTCGCTTTTGCAGATTTGCAAGAAAATCTGTGGGAGGCACAGTCATTCTGCAGGTGCATGAACAAATCTGGAGAGAGTATTGCAGAACTCAGAGCCTCATCAGCTGAAGTCACAGCCTCTGAGATTGCTGGGGCAATTCTGTTTTGGAACATTAAGTACAGTACTTGAAAATATTATGATTGTTTTACATTCACCATTTTGGCTTCCAGCTCAATCAACACAGCAACAGGATGTAGATGAGATTACGAGGTAGATATGAATTGTAGACATTTGCAGTGGTGGGGGAGTCCAATAAGAATGGCCATCTAGGTATCTTTGGAGGGTATGTCTTTTTAGGTCAAAACCTTCATATAACATATAACATATAACAATTACAGCACGGAAACAGGCCATCTCGGCCCTTCTAGTCTGTGCCGAACACTTACTCTCATCTAGTCCCATCTACCTGCACTCAGACCATAACCCTCCATTCCTTTCCCATCCATATACCTATACAATTTATTTTTAAATGATAAAATCGAACCTGCCTCCACCACTTCCACTGGAAGCTCATTTCACACAGCCACCGGAGTGAAGTTTGTGGAATACTTACTGGTGTAATGACAAAAGCATGGAGGAGTGATGAGTAATATCAAATAATCTGTAAATGAAGTTGGTTGAATCGGATATATCATAAAATCATAGACATAGAAGGAGAATTATGCCAATCGGCACATCAAGTCTGCTCTGCCATTTGGATCATGGTTGATCTATTTTTCCTTCTCAAACCCATACTCCTGCCTTCTTCGCATAACCTTTGACATTGTTACTATTCAGGAACCTATCAATCTATGCTTTAAAAATACCCTGAAACCTGGCCTTCACAACTGTCCTTGGCAATAAATTCCACAAGTTCACCGCCCACTAACTAAATAAATTCCTCCTCATCTCCTTTACTAAAAGATGCCCTTTTATTCTGAGGCCACACCCTATGGTTCTAGACTCTCCCTCCAATGGAAGCATCCTCTCCGCATGCACTCCAGGCCACTTTCCATGTTATGTTTGAAGGTTAATTTTCAAACATTATATTTGAACATTAACCTTGTATGTTTGAACAACTGTGTATGTTTGAAGGCTCACAAAAATGCTGGAGTAACTCAGCGGGTGCAGCAGCATCTATGGAGCGAAGGAAAAAGGCAACGTTTCGGGCCGAAACCCTTCTTCAGACCCTTCTTCATGTTTGAAGGCTAATTGGTCTCAGTAGAATTCCCCGTGAATTTGTGGGGAGTGGATGAGAAAGTGGGGTAAGATAGTATTGGCATGAATGGGTGATCACAAGTCGGCGAGGGCTTGATGGGATGAAGGGCTTGTTTCCATGCTGTATCTTTCACTCAAAATCTTAGTTTCAGTCTTCCTTAGTGCAGTTAACAAGAACCAGGTTGTTAATTCAGCTTTCAAGTCCCACTCTCCTTCAGAGCTCGTGACACTCCCAGAGTGGATAGAAATATCTGATCTCCCAGTAAGTGTAGAAGCACTAGATGGTCACTAATTCCCATGCTGTGTTTGTATATGGCGCATTACAAAGTTAACAGAAGAATGATAAGGAGGCACAGAGCAGTTTTAGCAGCTCAGACCATCAGAAAGAGCAGATAGACACAAAATGCTGGAGTTACTCAGCGGGACAGGCAGCATCTTTGGAGAGGTGACGTTTTGGATTGAGACTGAAGTCTGAAGAAGGGTCCCGACCCGAAACCTGGAAGAGACAGTTCCGTCTACACGATGATTTATGTAGGAATTTAATTCAAATACAAAAACCCTTGCACTAAGCTGAGTTGAGACGTCAATCTCTACCCCCTGCCAATTCACCAGGGGAAGAGCATCACCAAAAAGCCTTTCTCAGTCTGTTGTCAGGGGCTCAAACCTTTGATACTGCTGTGAGCAACAATATCAAGGAACAGCATCTCATATTTTCCTTGGGCTGCTTACAACCTAGCATTAGGAGTCTTGATTTTTCTAATTTCAACTAACCCTTGCATCCCCTCTCTCTCTATGTCCCTCCCCCACCCTATTCATCCTAATAGTTTCTCCGTTATCATGCTTAGTTTAACAGTTTGTATCTAGTCTTTATCTACTTTTCCACAGTCAACAATGGACCATTGTGGACTCCAGCTCTCCTTGATCACGTTGCACCCTTTGATTTGTTATCTGATATTTCTGATTGTCTAGGGAAGAATTGCAGATGCTAGCTTAAATCGAAGACTGCCACAGAATGTAGTTGAGGCCAGTTCATTGGCTATATTTAAGAGGGAGTTAGATGTGGCCCTTGTGGCTAAAGGGATCAGGGGGTATGGAGAGAAGGCAGGTACAGGATACTGAGTTGGATGATCAGCCATGATCATATTGAATGGCGGTACAGGCTCGAAGGGCCGAATGGCCTACTCCTGCACCTATTTTCAAACCTTTCATTCATTTGTTCTTTGTACCGTTTCATGCCTGTAGTTTCTCTCTCCCCTCACTCTCAGTCTGAAGGTGAAGGGTCCTGACCCGAAACGTCCCCTGTTCCTTTTCTCGAGAGATGCTGCCTGACCCATTGAGTTGAGTTACCCCAGCATTTCATGTCTACCTTCGGAAAGATTTCTGCCTGACTGACCTTACTGCAGAGATTGCAATGTGGGCTGTGTTCCAAACAGGACCTAGGGCAGGCTAAGGCCAGGGAAGATGGTGGGATTGATTGCAACTTTGCTTCTTGGCTCTATACAGCGCTAATATTCATATCAATTTGGACATGGATCGAGTCACTCAGCGACTACCTCCTTTCTACATCCGTGGCTGTTGTGGTAAATAGAGTGGTGGGAAGCGGGAACCAGGTTCAGTGTTTAGAAGATCACATCCTGTGTATGTTTCTGGTACTTATGGTCATTGCGTTCGGCTAATCAACCATCAGTCAGCTGCCTGTCCTCCTCTGAACACAGTCCCCTGCTCGTCCAAACCAGCCAGGAGTGAAGCTGAGGTCAGTTCACACACACCAGGCACCAGCTCTCCTTTCAACTGAGCACCGGACACCCTGCAGCAATTATGGTACGTACATCAAATTTAATTGTCAGTGTTGATTTAAATTGAATTGCTTGGGAATTATAGAATGTGATTACTTTTCCATTTGCGTTCTTGGCATGCTCCAGGTTTTGTGGAGCTTTTCCAGAGAGATTGGCTGAGACCTTGATAGACTGGATGTTTCCACTAGTGGGAGAGTCTAGGACCAGAGGGCACTGCCTCAGAATAAAAGGACATACCTTTAGAAAGGGAGGAATTTCTGCATTCAGAGGGTGGTGAATCTGTGGAATCTATTGCCAGAAACAGTTGTGGAGGCCAAGTCATTGGGTATTTTTAAAGTGGTGATTGATAGATTCTTGATTAGTAAGGGTGTCAGGGGTTATGGGAATAAGACAGGAGAATAAGGTTGAAGGAAAGATAGATCAGTCTTGATTGAATGGCGGGGTAGGCTCAATGGGCCAAAAGGTCTTTTCTGCTCTTATGACATGAACATAGCTTTTTAAGGCAGTTTTCACAAGGTCCCCTTTCAACCAAGGGAGGCTGTTTAAAGCACGGGCCATGTAGAGAGTGCAATACACATCAGGAGCCCATAGAGAGTAACGTGCGAAAGATCACATCATGCTTGTGATTGAGAGATGAAATATCGGCGGGTACACCAGCAAGAGTCACAGGGAGAACATGCAAACTCCCCACAGACAGCACCTGGGTCTCTGGTGCTGTGAGGCAGTTGCTCTACCAGCTGCTGCACTGTGCTGCCATCACATCCTATTCACATCCTTCGTACTCTGCTTCTGGGTGTCCTGGTCTCTAACCCATGACCCCCCAAGTCCTTTCCCTTGCTGTTCCAGGTGCACTAGGCTGCAAAGGGTGAACCTCCCTGCTATCATTGAACTCCTGGCAGGCTTGAGCTGTCCATTTCACAGGAGATATTCAAGTCTTCATCAATGCAAATGGAAGGTCACAATGACCACGCCTCCCACAGAATGATGACGTGGTTTCCAAACTTATCACAACACCCCAAACTTCCATTTCCCACCCATGTCTTGCATCAATGTTGCCATTGATCCTGGTCATGGATGGAGGAAGTTTTATTTGCAAGAAAAAAGGAGGATTTGTTCCTCTACAGCACTCCCCGCATCCCTTTCAGAATATTTCTGTATGTTTCACAGTCATCTAAATATTTGAGAGTGGTATTCACTGGCAATTTGTCAGAATAAGAAAGCCTAGCTGAGATATATAAACTATCGTTGCACACAAATGAGGTGCCGGATGTCTGGAGGGTGGCTAATGTTGTGCCTCTATTTAAGAAGAACTGCAATGAAAAACCTGGAACCATAGTCCTGTGAGCCTTACATCTGTGGTAGGTGTGTTACGGTAGAAGAATCTGAGGGATAAAACTAACAGGGCTGTCATAGAAGGGAATTTTAACTTCGCCAATATAGACTGAGACTGTCATACTGCCAAGGGCTTAAATGGGGTAGAAATTTTCAAATGTGTTCATGAAAGTTTCCTCAGGCAATTTGTAGAGGGCCTTACAAGGGAGAGGGGCAAGGTTTGGTCTACTCTTAGGAAATTGGGAAAAGCAAATGACTGAAATATCAATGGGCGAGCCTTTTGGGACCAGCGACCACTGTTCTATTAGCTTTAAAATAGTTATGGAAATAGACAGGGCTTGGCCCACGTTGAAATACTGAATTGGTAAAGACCAATTTTTATGGTATTAGACAGGAACTTCCTAAAGTTGATTGGAGTAAGTTGTTTGGGGGCAAAGGGACTTCCAGGAAGTGGGATACTTTTAAAAGTGTGATGGCAAGATTTCAAGGCATGCAAGTTCCTGTTAGAGTGAAAGGAAAGGCAGGTGTGAGTAAGGAAGTTTGGATGATGAGTGGCTCTCATTAAAAAAGAGAAGGCATGGGACAGGGATAGGCAGC
Organism: Amblyraja radiata; assembly: GCF_010909765.2. Lineage (NCBI taxonomy): Eukaryota > Metazoa > Chordata > Chondrichthyes > Rajiformes > Rajidae > Amblyraja > Amblyraja radiata. Next base: position 7,506,060 of record NC_045994.1, on the reverse strand, counting down.
TGGCATTAAGTATATCCTTAGGAACTGAGGAACATTCGTAAGAAGGAAATCGGGTGGGCAGAAAGGGAGCAGGAGATAGCTCTGGCAGATAATAGAGGAAATTCCTGAGATGTTGTGTACATTATGGTCAAGGGGGTAATTAGTGAGAAAGCAGGACCCCACAGAAACCCAAGTAGCTCTGTGGAGCCGCAGGAGATGGACAAGTTCCTCAATGAGTATTTATCTTCTTTTTATTTATCTTCTTTTCTTCCTCCGGAAAAAGGCATGAAGACCAGGGAACCGGTGGCAGTTAATGGAGATGTCTTGAGGACATTCGTATCACAGTCGAGGAGGTGCTGGATGTCCTAAGGCATATGAGATTAATATCCTGGTCATGATCAGATATTTCCAAGGACACTGTGGGAAGCTAGAGAAGAAATAACAAGACCCCTGGCTGTGATATATGAATCATCATTCGACGTGGGTGAGGTTCAGATGTTGACTATGTGGACCTCTGCAAGGTCTTTGATGAGATTCCAACTGGAGGTTGGCTAATGTTATATCTCTGTTTAAGAAGGACCACATTGAAAAAAACTAGGAATTATAGATCAGTGAGCCTAATATCTATGGTAGTTAAGTTATTAGAGAGGATTCTGAAGAATACCTGGACAGACAAGGGTTGATTAGGGATGGTCAGCATGGTTTTGTTTGTGGAAGATTATGTCCTACGAATGTGATTGAGTTTTTTGAAGAAGTAACCAATTTGATGCGGGCAATGCTGCAGATGTTGACTATGTGGACTTCTGCAAGGTCTTTGATAAGATTCCACGTGGTATGCTGCTCTGGAAGTTTAGATCACATGGGATCCAGGGAGAGCTAGCTGACTGGATTCATGGAGGGAAGCAGAGGGTCGTGGTCGAAGGTTGTTTTGGACTGGAGGCCTGTGACTAATGATGCTGCTCAGGGATCACCTCTGGGCCCATTGCTGTTTGTGATATATATCAATGATTTGGTTGGGAATGTACATGGCATGATTAGTAAGTTTGCAGATGAGACTAAAGTAGATGGTACAGTGGACGATGAAGATGGTTATCGAGAATTATGGCAGGATCTTGATCAGCTGGGCAATTGTGTTGCGGAATGGCCTATGGAGTTAATGTGCATACTGTATGTATGAAGTGTTACACATTGGATAGTCAAACCAGGGCAGAACTTTCTTCCGTTGATATCCGTTATGACCAAGTGCCCTTAATACATGGTGTTTCCGTTTCAGAAGTTCATCATCTGCCTTGCATTGCTCCTGACATCCCTCACAAACATTGAATCATCGATCGTAATCTACAGGAAAGATTCAGGTAGGTTGTTCTCGGGCTATAAACTGCAATGAATACTGAGGACTGCGAGAGGACTTCAAGCCTCAATCAGAGCAAAGTTTCTAACTCAATGGTTCAATGGTACTTTAATGTCACCTACTAAATGGTAGCATAATGAGTTCAGCAGCAAGAAATGAAACATACTATATCCAAGAGCAAAGTTACTCAAATTCTCAACTGTGGATGCAATACAAACATAAATTTGCAATGACACAACATGCCTTTAATCATGGAACAAAAACGTATTTTAAAGATGAAAGGGCTTGTAGCTCACAGTGCTTTCAAAACTCAATACATTGTGCTACAGTATAATGTAATCAGAGAGTACTATGAGGTGCGTCATAATTGGGTAGAGAAAAACATTTTTCACACAGAGAGTGGTGAATCTCTTGAACTCTCTGCCACAGAAGGTAGTTGAGGCCAGTTCATTGGCTATATTTAAGAGGGAGTTAGATGTGGCCCTTGTGCCTAAAGGGATCAGGGGGTATGGAGAGAAGGCAGGTACAGGATACTGAGTTGGATGATCAGCCATGATCATATTGAATGGCGGTGCAGGCTCGAAGGGCCGAAAGGCCTAATCCTGCACCTATTTTCTATGTTTCTATGTTTCTATGTTTCTACATGTCTAACCATCAGATAATTTGAATCCACTTGGATGATGTCCACCAGCTTTCCAAATTATTGAAGCCTTATTTTCTTGCTCTAGGTAGATGCAAGGACGTGATTGATCGAACAATGCACAAGATTGGATCAAAGTGGAGAAACTCTAACTGCCAGCTCTGTAAATGCTTCCATACTGTTGTGGCCTGCTGGGATAGGTTGGTACCATTCTTGCTAGCACCAACACTCATTTGTTGGCCTCCAGGTCATCATTATTTTGGATGCCTGAACCCTATAGTGTGTACAAGAAACACAAAGGTAGAGCAGAGTATGAGCACACATCAGATGGTCCTAATGTCTTGTTTCTGTTCTTCCCACTTAGGAAACCTGAATGGAAACCTCTGGAGACTTTGCGCCCCACCCAAGGTTTCCGTGCGTTTCCCGGAGTTTTTTTTTCAGTCTCCCTACCAGCTTCCACTACCTGCAACCTCCGGCAACCACCTGCAACCTCCGGGAACCGCACGGAAACTTTGGGTGTGGCGCAAAGTCTCCAGAGGTTTCCGTTCAGGTTTCCTAAGTGGGACAGGGGCAATACTCTGCATAATTCTCTTTGTACTCCTGCACAGCTTTGACCTTACACGCATCCATATTGCCCCATATTGAAGTGCAGAATTCTGGTCTTATTCACATATAGTTAGTTACAGGGCAGCACAGTGTTACAGTTAGTATAGCTACTGCCTCACAGCAGCGCAGACCCAGGTTCAATCCTGACCTCCGGTGCTGTCAGTGTGTAGATTGCGCATTCTACCTGTGACGGCATGGGTTTTTTCTGGGTGCTCCGGTTTCATCGCACATCCCAAAGATGTACAAGTCTGTAAGTTAAGTAGCCATTGTAAATTGTCCTTAATGTGTAGGGAGTAGATGAAAAAGTGGGATAACATAGATTTAGTTTAAACGGGTGATTGCCGGTTGGCTTGGACTCAGTGGACTGAAGGGCCTATTCCCATGCTCTACCTTCGAAATAATTAATATAGTAGGGGAATTCAAATAAAGAAAAAATGTGTACAGTTTGCTGACTGGATGGTGTTGAACGAATGTGGTTTTTCTCATTTGTATGACCCAGACATTCACTATGATGGTACACAAAAAAGTTGGAAAAACTCAGCGGGTACAGCAGCATCTATGGAGCGAAGGAAATAGGCAACGTTTCGGCCCGAAGCTTTGCCTATTTCCTTCGCTCCTTAAATGCTGCTGTACCCGCTGAGTTTCTCTAGCTTTTTTGTGTACCTTCGATTTTCCAGCATCTGCAGTTCCTTCTTATTCATACAATACAATACAATACAATTTATTTGTCATTTGAACCCCATTGAGGTTCAAATGAAATGTTGTTTCTGCAGTCATACACACAAGAAAGAACCAAGACACAACACAATTTACACAAACATCCATCACAGCGCATCTCCTCCTCGCTGTGATGGAAGGCAAAAACTTATCTCTCCCCTGCACTCCCCATTCCCCTCCCGATGTCAGAGTCAAAGCCCCCGGCGGGCGATGGTAATTGTCCCGCGGCCATTAACGCCGCGCCGGGTGATGCAAGGCCGCGCTCCGGGTCTTGTTGTTGGAGCCCCCGGGCGTGCGCTAGCAAAGTCCCACAGCCGTTCCAAGTCGTGCCGGGCGATGATGTAAGGCCCCGCTCCAGGTACTCTTCAACCCCACAACTCGGGCGGGTGAAGTCGCCGTTGCGGAAGCCCCGAAAAGCGATCTCCCAGCAGGGACCCGCGGGCTCCTGGTGTCACTGTCCACCAGACCTGCGGTAAGCCTCCGAAACTCCGGGGTCAGGTTGCAGCCGAGCGCCACCACAGATCCACCCGCTCCGAACTCGGCCAGCTCCACGATGGTGAGTAGGTCCGCAACTCCGTGACTGGAGCCCCAGGTCGTTCCTGCTGGAGGCCGCTCCACGGTGCTCGGCCCCAACGACAATGGAGACCTGACAGAGAAAAGGTCGGGTTCTCCGTAGGGGATAGATTTTAAAAGTTTCCCCACCCCCTGCCCCCCACACACATACCCACACACATACACAAAAAATAATAATAAAAACTACATTCAAACGAGACAAAAAATAATAAAAAGACAGACGGACTGCAGAGGCCGCTGCGACGTGAGATATATTCACTATGATGGGTTTATCTGAGGCATACCAAACTGGGTTAATCCTTGTAACAGATGATTCAGGGCGGATAAACATGCAAAGACCTATTGAACAGTGAAGACTAGGCACCTCGATACCCATGTCACATCGCTAGAAAAGCCAACACACTGGTTGCTTGGCATCGTTGAACACCAGAATTGTCAGTATCGGGTCCACAAGAGGAAGAATACACTCGGCGGACAGTGAGAAACTGAAGGGATGTGATAACCAGATAAGACAGAGAGGATGAGGTGGAACAATGGCTTTCAAAATGGTGGAGCAGAACTGATGAGCCTGTGACATACTCCCCTTTCCATCACCTTTGGTGCATTCTACAGCCGCAAATACCTCAGCCCAATCTGTCATGTATGTGCAATAAAATATAGAAGTTCAGGTAATGGAGAGAATTGGCAACACAATCTTCAAAATCCAGAACCGTGCTTGTTTAAACCCAAAATACTGCAGTTGCTGGAAATCTGAAATAAATACAGAGATTGCTGGAAAAAACTCAGCAGCTCAGGCAACATCTGTGAAGAGAGAAAATATGTTAACTTTTCAAGTGGATGACCATCCACCACTTATGCCATCTGCTATGCTGAGTATTTCCTGCATTTGCTACATTTTATTCCATACATCATTAACTCTTACGGACTGCGGCATATTAAACTTCCATGCTGGTTATCATTATCCTTACTTTTACAGCTATTCCGTGCCCAGCAATTACCCAACCGATTGCGTGGCCAGTTTTGAGCGCCAAAGCTGTCGGTATCGAGTCCACAAGAGAAACAACCCTTCTGTTGAATGCGCAGTGTGGCCAGTTGGACGACAATATAGTAAGATTGCAATGTAGAAATTTGTCGCTTGGATTAGCCGAAGTGGTGAATGATGTCTCATTTACTTCAAACATTAAACATATTCCATAAAGATCATATCTCAGTGTGTGGATCCTTCCTGCTCATTTGGTTCCTGAGAGTCTTGGTTCTCTCAGGTTTTGAGGTATTAATACTGTTAATGGTCTATTGCTGTCACTTTATTATTGATCATAAAACATGGATATATCTTCTATAAATTTACCAACTGAAGCCTGTCTTTAAGACAAAACAGATTGTAGATGTTGGAACTAAGGGCGTGTGCTGGAGGAGCTCAGCAGATCAAGCAACTTCAGTAGAGGCAAAAGCAGTGCTGTATGTTGAATCTTCAGGTCAAGATCATGCATCAGGATCAAAGTGGTGATTCTTGCCTCCACAGTTGAGTTCTTTAGCATTCTGATTTTTGAAGCCTTGCTGGAAGGAGCCACAGGAAATCACCATGCCAAGACCTTTGGAGGATTGAATGGGGAGTGAAACTGAACCAAAGCATTCTGATGAAGCCTACTGGTGGAAACATTAACGTGGATTCTCTCTCGTAGATGCTGCCTGGTCTGCTAAGAGTTTCCAGTGCCTAGTTTTTTTTTTTAATTTTTGGAACACAGGCAAGCTTATTCATGCATGAAAATGATGTCCTGTTTCTGCTAAGTGGAGTTACCTCTGACAGTCCACACATCTCCAAGATGTATGGTTCGGGGGAAGGTTGGAGCAAATATGATGAGAATTAAATGGGATTAGTGGAGGATAAATATAACAATGGTTGTCTTGATACGTGGCATGGAATTGATGGGTGTGGGGACCTGTTTCAGTGCTGTGTCTATGAAATATGATTCATGAGTTGGTAGAATCTTTGCTGAAAGCCAACAGTAGCAATTATACCCTTGTTCAGGTAATCAGACAATAGGTAGATACAATTCTCCAGAGATGGTGTCACCAAGGTACTAGTTAACTCTGACAGAGGTAAATGACCTTGAGGTAGAGGTTCAACCACGACTTCGTTGAATGGTCCAACATATGGAGGAGCCAAATGGCCTTCCTTAGCTTCTCTGAGTTATTTCCTGTTGAGCTGAAGACCCAATGGGTCCCGCGAATTGACTGACAACCATTCATAACTTCCTCGACTCCTCATTGACAATCCCCAGACGGTCCAGTTGTAGAGGGGCAACGGCAAGGCCAGAGGAAGGAACAACTTGGACAGGCCCTCCCACCTCCCCCTGTCGGCGGAATATTGTGCTGCAACCGTGCGTCCTGGTTGAATGGAAGCTGCGCTGCTCCCAGACAGTTTCCACAATCCCCTCTACCCTTCCTCTTTCCTATACTTTCCTCTCAATATCCCACCCTATATCAATATCAATATCCCACCCTCCCCGTCCATCCCTCCCCCCGATGCACTCCATCTCTCTGCGTCCACCCCACCCACTCCCCTCCCCCACCCTTCTCAATCCCTCACCTACTCCAGCCCATTGTGCTCTGGTTTCAAAGACGTGCAGGTTGATGGGTTAGTTCGCCATTATAAAGTGTTCAATGGATTGGCAGAATTTGAAGGGAATTGAGGGGCGTGTTGTGAACATTAAGTCGGTTTGGGAAGGGTGGGTGTAAATGGGGGGGGGGGGGGGGGGTGATGCACTCGCTCGACTGAATGGCCTATGTTCGTGCCGTGCAGGGCAACACAGTGGCGTAGAAGTAGAGATGCCGGAGTGTGTAGGTGCAGCAGTATGCCATTCGGCCCTTCGAGCCAACAGCATCTTTCAATATGATCATGGCTGATCATCCAAAAGCAGTACCTCGTTCCTGCTCCCCCCCCCCCCCATATCCCTTGATTCCGATAGCTCTAAGAGCTAAATCTAACACTCTCTTGAATCCAGTGAATTGGTCCACCCTCGTCGCCACTCCCTGCGAGAAATTTTCAGAAGCCAATTAACCCACAACCCCGCCTGTCTTTGGGATGTGGGTGGAAACCGGATCACCCGGCCGAAACCCTCGCGGTCACAGAGATAACATGCAAACACCACGCAGACAGCATCTGAGGTCAGAATCGGACCTGGGTCTCTGGTGCTAATAGGCAGCAGCTCTACCCGCTGCGCCACGGTACTGTCCAGGCCCTGCCGCCGGCCGAGTATCACTGTCGGATGCGCGAGTGAGATTCACACCGGTCTTTGTCATTTATCTGAATGAAGCAGGGACTTTCCGACAGCTGAACGGCGAGAAGCAGCAGAGAGATGCACGGTAGGAGTTTCTGTGGAGGGAGGGCGAGAAGGAGATACAATTATGAACGACGTGGTCATGTTACTCACTCTGCAATATGTCCCTTTCACCCAGGAACGAGGTACTGATTTTGGATGATCAGCCATGAGAGTTGTGAATCTGTGGAATTCTCTGCCACAGAAGGCAGTGGAGACTGGATGTTTTCAAGAGGGAGTTAGATTTAGCACTTAGGGCTAAATTAATTAATGGATATGGGGAAAAAGCAGGGCCGGGATAGTGATTTTAGATGATCAGCCATGACCATGTTGAATGGCGGTGCTGGCTCGAAGGGCCGAATGGCCTTCTCCTGCACCTATCTTTCAATGTTTCTACTAGAACATATAAAATACAAAAAAGACACAAAGTGCGGCAATAACTCGGTAGGTCAGGCAGTATCTCTGAAGCACATGAAGTACGGTTTCAGATTGGACACTATCTGAATTCCAGACTGAATTTGGTGGGGGTGGGGTGGGGTGGGGGATAACCAGAACGAAAGGGGCAGGATAAAACGTAGAAGGTAGAAGCAGTGTACATAGAGGGGGAGCAGTGAGCGAGGGTCTCACAGAACCCCCATCGGAGTGAGGAGGAAAACATCTTCAAAGTATGGAATGTATCAGATGCCAACTCAGACGGAGAGCAGCGAAAGAAGGTCTCACAATGGCACTAGAAGACAACGGGACGGGTCAGTGGATAAGAAAGGTTTTGAGGGACATGGGCCAAATGCAGGCAGGTGAGTCTAGCGTCGATGGGGCATCTTGGTTGGCATGGAAGAGCTGGGCTAAGCGCAAGTTTCGGTGCCGCTTGACTCTATGACTCCAGGATGATAAGCTGGTTGTGGAGACCAGTGGGGTGGAAGGTAGGACCTGGGGAACACCACCTCGATTCTGCATAGACAGAACATAGGCAGCCGAAGGAATCGGTTCTGGAGGGCGGAGAATACAGTCTGCAGGCGGTGCCAGCGTAATAACAGCGGTTGTCAACTCAGACACCGAGGAGAAGCGGACCGGTAGGGAAATCATGGTATGTACGGATCAGCTTTGTGCATCTGGCTGTTGCTGTGTGTTCAATAAACAACCCGGTGCAGCTTTGAGTCGCTGCAGAGCCGCCTTCCGACAGGGACATATTTCAGTGTTAGTTACTTGACTACATCGCTCATCAAAAGCGCTCTCTCCCTCTCTCACACTCCGTCTTTCCGCAGTAATTCCTACTCTGCATCGCTCTGCTGCTTCTCGCTGCTCAGCTACCGGAATCCGCCTGCCTCAAGCAGCAACAGGACGCAAGCGGTAATCTATCGATGTGAATCTCACTCTCATGTCCGGCCGGCAGCGGGGACTGTGCAGGACGTCATACTCATGGCGCTAAGCTAAAGCTGGTCGCCCTGGGATCCCCGCCTGTTCCTCGGTCGGGTTGGAGTCTGAGGGTAGTGAAGGTTGATGCCCCGACCAATCCTTAACTGAGGGTGCGCTCCTATGCCGCACTTCAGCGGTGGCACTAATCCTTGCCCACGGATGGATTGCTCAGAATGATTTGGAGCTGCCCCTGATCCATGACCAGTATTTGTCTCTCCACTGGTGTTGATAGAACAGGCTAACCACTGGGCTGTGTGGGATCGTGTTGTGTACCCAATGGCAGCCACGCTTCCCTGTAAGAATGGGGACACCTCACCGGGTTAGATACGTTTCGCCTGAAAATAGCGTTAGTGCCCCAGGAGTTCCTCCCAAACCAGTGACTGGTCCCGGCACCCACAGCCTGGACGAGTATTGGGGATCCCATTGGGTCAGCGGTTCACACAATAACTAGGGGTGACGGCCAAACCTACCCAATTATGGATTGATCTACAGGAAGGGGCTGCTTCTTGCTTTCTGGCTCCACTGCAAGCCCATCATCCTAATCTTTGGGCACCCAGTGCAGAAGGGGGGTGGGTAGATCAGAGGATGTCCTGGGATGGTTTTTTTGCTGGACCAGGTCATTAGTTTGGTCGCGGCGCCAGGTGGACGAGCGCTCAACCCGATCCGACTGCCTGCCCGATTTCCGAGGTTACGTTCGCGCCAGGCTGTCCCTTGAGGACGAACACTCAGTGTCCACTGGCACCATGGAGGAGTTCCGGGACCGTTGGGCGCCGCGGGGGATTGAGTAGATGGGGGGTGGGTCTGGTCACTGTAGACGGAACCCGGGTTAAACGGTACCGAGCGGCCAAGTCTGAAGAAGGATCTTGACTCCAAACGTCACCCATTCCTTCTCCCCAGAGATGCTGCCTATCCCGCTGAGTTACCCCAGACTCTGTTTGTTCTCTCCGTGCGGCCATGTGCCGGGTCCTGGTCAGTACACACCGGGGAAGACCCTGGCCCTTCCCAAAGGTCTGAATGCCTCATTTCCAGGATGCATTGGTATTGAACCAACACCAAGGGACTCCACTCCCTCGGGTCACTTCACTCCCAGGTGGGATACTGAGCAGCCGTTCTCCTTATCATTAACAGCAAATAGCAAAGCTTGGCGTCCCCACAAATGCGTCGACTCAGTCGACGGGTCCGTTCATCAACTACCAGAGAGTTGGATGAACTCCAACCGCCAGCACTGCGTGTGTTCGCCCCGAGGTTGTGAATGCTGTGGACGGTTAAGTAATCCTCCGCCTTCAGAGCTGGGTATCTGACCTCGCCGGCTGAACTGGCAACGCAGGGCTCAGGTGGGTGACGCCGATGCCAGGGAGTGAGCCGTGTGGGTTGGGATTTGGGCAGAGTAGACGGAATGGGCCGGACACCGGCTCTCCCCATCTTTGTCCCAAACCCGAGACACAGGGAAGCTTGGTCTGGATCTGGTTCTGAGTTGGGGAGGCTTGGCGGAGGGAAGGGAATAGGGATGGGGATGGATGGTGAACGGCACCGTACAGTCGAAGCAAACCATTGATTCACGCCGCACGGATACGGGCTCTTCAGTTCAGTCCACCGGGTATAAGCCGAACATCAACTGCCCCTTTACACGAATCCGACCCTGACTCATTTATTTTTCCTAATATATAGTTTAGTTTGAGAGATATAGCGTGGAGGCAGGCCCTTCGGCCCACCCAGTCCGCGTTGACCAGCGATTACACGTACATGAGTTATTTTCTGCATGCAGTTGCAGTTCACCGTTCACAGTTCACAGTCTGAAGCCAATTTACCTACAAACCTACACGTCTTTGCAATGTGGTAGGAAACCGGAGCATCCGGCGTCAAGCGACTCGGTCACAGGGAGAACGTACAACTCTGTACAGAGAGTACCCGTAGTGAGCATCGAACCCAGGTCTCTGGCACTTGCCCCCTGTCCCACTTAGGAAACCTGAACGGAAACCTCTGGAGACTTTGCGCCCCACCCAAGGTTTCCGTGCGGTTCCCGGAGGTTGCAGGTGGTTGCCGGAGGTTGCAGGTAGTGGAAGCAGGTAGGGAGACAGACAAAAACCTCCGGGAACCGCACGGAAATCTTGGTGGGGCGCAAAGTCTCCAGAGGTTTCCGTTCAGGTTTCCTAAGTGGGACAGGTGGCAACTCTATTGTTGCGCAAATGTGCCGCCCTTATGTAGACACAATGAACTGCAGATGCTGGTTTACAACAAAAAAAGGTGCAGGTGGTGGAGTGACGGGGATTGAGACGTAGTTAAGAAGAAATAGGGGTCACATCCGACCAACACCTGATCTGGTGAAGTTTGACATCAACACCACCAACAACCAACACACCTACAGCCACACCGACAACATCAAGTACAACACCAACATCACCACAAAACACACAATCTGTAATGTCACCAGATGTCAAGACAAACGAGTTAAAATACGAAGAACACAGAACTGACATAAATACCACATCTACATGAACCAGAAAGAATATAAGACCACGAGACAGATAATGTGATGCAGATTACAAATAAAGGCAGAGCGAACACTGGATACACAGTATAGAACAAACAGAACTGTCATGTTTTGCAACAGTTATCTTACACTGATTGTTATAAATGTTACACATTTTGTTTAAAAAGAAGGGGAGAATGTAATATTGTTACAATTGAAACTGGGTTGGAACATGCTAATTAAGTGTATTACGCAGTTAAGTCGAGATCTTTAAAAAAAAAAATTTTAATCGTTTTTATTTGATGGTGAAATATTTAAGTTTTTATGTGCGAAGCTCCGGTATTTCCTGGGAAACGTCTTCTCATTTTGCACTGTACAACTGTTGCTTGCAAGATAACAATAAAAAATGATAATAATGATAATCTAGATCCTGCGAACCGTAGAATGGGATGCTTGTGGAACCCTGTATTAGTAAAAGGAACTACCACGCATTGTACTGTCTCCGTACTGACTTTGTCTTGAAGATAGACTCAAGGTAACACAAAATATAACAGCTGATTTAACCAGTCGCTTACAGCATTTCATGATGGTGATAGCAAGGCCATTGGACAGTCAAGTCAAGTTTATTCGTCACATACACATACGAGATGTGCAGTGAAATGAAAAGTGGCATGTTGCTTTTACACGGCACTGGTCTTCTTGAAGCACGTGGGCGCGTCAGAACGTATGGAGAGATGAAATATGTCGGTGAACAATTATATCATCCTTAAAGACTTAGAGTCGTGCAACACCGAAACTGCCTCTACTTCAGACTGAGCGTGGAGGAGACTGGAAAACATCAGGGACAGGATAAAGCCTAGCGTGTAGCAGCGTGAATCACATTGGGGGAGCAGTGAGAGAAAGTCTCATGGCATTAAAATATATTTAGACGGGCTCATGGATGGGAAAGGTTGAAAGGGGCATGGACCAAACACATGTAGCGGGGTGTTTACGAAGGAACTGCCGATGCTGGAAAATCGAAGGTACACAAAAATGCTGGAGAAACTCAGCGGGTGCAGCAGCATCTATGGAGCGAAGGAAATAGGCAACGTTTCGGGCCGAAACCCTTCTTCATACTGATGGGGGGTGGGAGCGGGGAAATGAAAGGAAAAAGGAGGAGGAGGAGCGGGGACTAGCATGAGTGGGATATGTTGGTCGGCACGGGTAAGTTGGGCTAAGGGGCATTTTCGTTGCTGCATGACTCTATGACTCGAACGCTGATATGGAGGTTGCGGAGGCCAGTGAGTTGAAAGGTGGGACCAGCGAGACTCCACCTCTATTCATGAAAGCCGAAAGACTGGTTCTCCAAGGCGGAGAATAAAGTCTGCAGGCGGTGCCAGTGCAACAGAGGTTGTCCGCTCAGACACCAGGGAGAAGCAGCCTGGTTGGGAGATCGTGGTATGTACAGATCAGCTTTGCGCTTCTGGCTGTTGCTCGGTGATCGCTGTACAGCCGCCTTCCGCGGTGACAGTGACAGGGACATGTTGCAGTCTCAGTGACTTAACCACGTCGAACATCAAGCTCCTTATTTCCCTCCCTCCCTGCCTCCGCAGAAACTCCTTCTGTGCATCGCTCTGCTGCTTCTCGCTGCTCGGCTGTCGGAATCCGCCTGCTTCTTTCAGCGACAGAACACAAGAGGTAATCTATCGATGTGAATCTCTCTCAGATCTGGCAGTTCGGCCCACCGAGACCGCGCTGACCAACAATCGAGTAGACGAATTCTACCCCGAGACACTAGGGAAAATTTACATTGCAGGTCTTTGCAATGTGGGAGGAAACCGGAGCGCCCGGAGAAAACCCACGCGGTCACAGGGAGAATGCGCAAACTCCTAAAACACAGCAGCCGTAATCCAGGTTGAACCCGGGTCTCTTGTGCTGTAAGGCAGCAACTCTACCGCTGTGCTGCTGTGCCGTGTAAATTAGCCATTAGTAGGTCCCGGCGCCAGGCAGACGAGGGCTCCACCCGAGCCGACTGCCTGCCCGTTTTCCGGGGTTACGACGGCGCCCGGCTATCCCTTGAAAAATAACACGCAGGTGGCGTTCCAGGAGCGCTGGGCACCGTTGGGGATTGACTGGGGGGGGGGGGGGGGGGGGGGGGGGGGGGGGGGGGGGGGGTGAGGGGGGTGTTAAGCCGGGGTGCTGCAGACTGAACCCGGGTGAAACGGTACCGTGTGGCAGGTCCAGGTCAGTACACAAGAGGCTGGATGCTGGCTCCTCCTACACGTTTGAACGGCTCATTTCATGGGTGCGTTGGTATTGAGCGACCACAAGAGACCCTCTCCCTCCCACGTCCTCGGGTCACTCCACTCCCTGATGGGACACTGACCATCCGCTGTGTTTATCACCAACAGCCAGAGGCAAACCCCGGGTGCGCAATAGGTGCATTGA
>NC_045994.1:7435064-7490064 GCF_010909765.2 Amblyraja radiata | reverse complement strand
CAGTGGGTCAGGGTTCGCGGTACGCGGACGTGGCATAGAAGGACAAGAAGCAGAAGCAAAGAAGTTGGGGCCAAATAGCCGAATGGAAATGAAGCCGAAACGCCAAATAACCGAAAGCATACAAATCCGAAACGCCAACGAACCAAAAGCATACGAAGCCGAAACGCCAACCAACCGAAAGGGCGGGACGCCTAAAAACCAACTAACCGAAAGGCTACATTGCCTACAAGCCAACTAACCGAATGCCGCTCTGCCGAAAAGTCAAATAACAGACTTGACGTCGCCGGGGGCGGGACCTGTCAGCGATTGTGCCAGACCCCCGTGTCTATCACATCATTGGCCGGTGGAGACGGGAGGGTGGGGGTCATTTCCCACACAAGCTATTATTTGACTTTTCGGCAGAGCGGCATTCGCTTAGATGGCTTGTAGGCGACGCAGCCTCTGGTTAGGTGGCGCTTGGCAGAACGGCCATTCGGTGAGTTTGCTTTTAGGCGACGCAGCCTTTCGGTTAGTTGGATTTTCGGCGTCCCTCCCTTTCGGTTCTTTGGCGTTTCGGCTTCATATGCTTTCGGTTCGTTGGCGTTTCGGCTTCGTATGCTTTCAGGAATTTGACGTTTTGACTCGTTTCCATTCGGCTATTTGACTTCGACTTTGCGTCGGCCTCTCGTCAGTCGGCGCCACGTCCTCACACCGATTAATAATCTCTTTAGAATGATCTGTGCCTGGCGAAAGCTGCTGTGTTGAGTGGGTGAAATGTCACGTTTAACTCTGACAAATATCTAAATGGGGAGTGAGATGTGCTAATCGTAGCAAAATTATCCAAACACATTAACTGTTTCGACTGCACCAGTGGTTTAAGCGAGGACTCAAACAGTAATCGTTCAAACATAAATAATGAATGCTGGAGAGCATCAAACCGTAACTTGTCAGAAATTCTGCACTGAACCGTTATCTGATTCGAGGAAGTGAGAAGAAATTTAATACAAATGCAACATCTCACTAACTGCGATTCTCTTCAGAAACAGAAAGGGAGACGCAACAATGTATTGCAGCTTATCGCCGGACACTTATACAGCCCAACTGGAAACTCAATTTGATGTATGATGTCACACATTTGAAGATCAACAGCAGCAAATTAAACGCCATCACTGTGTGTGTGTATCAGTGTCAATAGCCATCGAAGGGCAGCACGGTGGCACAGCTGTAGATTTGCTGTCTTATAGCGCCAGGGACCCGGGTTCAATCCTGTCTAATTGGCTTGAAATAATTGTGGATTGCCCCTATAATTGTAAATTGTCCCTCGTCAGTGTCCGGGGATCGCTGGTCGGTGGACCGAATGGCCTGTTTCCGCGCTGTAAGTGAGTAACTAAACTGAAAGTGTGCGTTAAAGAGTAATAAAAGAATGAATGTTCAATTTTGCAGTATTGATTCGACATCAGGATGTGTTTGAAGGATGTAAAATTTATAAAGCACTTCCAACATGATACATTTGATACATTTGCTCAGTTCACTGTCTGACATGATGTCGAACAAAAGCTGCAACTGATCAATATCAGCGACAGGAATTTGTACTCGGCTTCAGTCACCAACAGCTGCAGCTTCGGATGCTGTTCACCCTTGACAGTTTACACTCTCCGGACTCCGATATACTCTGTCCCAACAGCTACCGCCATACCTCAGATAAATTCAGATTCATAATGTCTTGAGGATGGCAGCACACAAGACCCGCGATTTGTCTGGGCTGATGTGTAACTGATGGATTGTTCGGTGGACGCAATTTCACGTTTAACTATATTAGACAAAAATCTAAATGGGAAGTTACATGTGTTCATCTGGGCAAAATGATCCCAACGCATGGACTGTTCCGGCAGAACTGAGCAACTAGTTACACAGGGGGTCACATAGCAAACATTAGGAAATAACTAATACAATTTTCGAAGCTAAATTGCACACTTCAAGATTCCATTTCTACCTTTATAATTTAGAATTAAATGAGCCTATGTTCTCCAAGAACTTTAGCTGTTGTTGTCCCTTCAGCTCTCACTTCTCCTTTACCTTCATTTATCTTCACTTTTGGAATTCTGAAGTAGGATAAATGTCTCTCACGGTTACCCCGATTTTCACAATTATTTACAGCGCAAAAATTCACAATTTTGGCGGTTTTTAAAAGGTAGGAAAGTACGTGTTTCGAATATGAACAATATATAGCGGAAGCTGCGATGTCCTCCAGATGGATTAAGCGGCTCCGTCCGTCAAGCCCTTGGACCCGGTGACCTTATGAGCAACCCCCCTAGAGGCACATATGTAGCATCTCCCGCGGTTGCAGGGGAAAGTACCCGTGGATGGGGTGGTTTGGGTGGGGAGGGATGGGTTAACCAGGGAGTTGCGGAGGGAACCGTCTCTGCAGAAGGCGGAAAGGGATGGAGACGGGAAGATGTGCCTAGTGGTGGGATCCCGTTGGAGGTGGCGCAAATGTCGGAGGATTGTGTGCTGTATGCGACGGCTGATGGAATGAAAGGTGAGGACTACGGGCACTCTGTGCCTGTTACGACGCCCCCAGGGGGAGCAAGAGCGTAGCTGTGGGACATCTAGATGACCCGTGTGAGGGCCTCATCCAAGATGGAAGAGGGGAACCCCGTTCCCTATAGAATTACGACATCTCAGGTATACTGGTATGGAACACCTCACTTTGTAGGTATGTTGCAAAGCCTACCTGAAGCGTCTTTGAAAATCTGCTGCTGCGGGTGTGCGCGATTTTGGCGCCGTTTAGAGGGGGCGGGTTTAAAACGCGATTTTCTCTAGGCTGTTCAAATCGAAGATGTTCAGCCTAGTTAATTATTAACGAAAAATCGCTGAAAGACCCCGTCGCAAAAGCTATTATTAGTTTTAAAGGCCTCGTATAATAGTTATAGTAGTTTAAAAATCAATCTTTAAACCCGCGACCGCCACCAACCGCTGGGTCTCATAAAGCAAATAGCAGAAGGTGGGTTGTATATTTTTACATTAAAAAGGGCTTCTAAAGATCCCTGTATACAAAGTTTAATATTGCGAGTAGCTCAATTTGGGCCCATTATATCGCGCAGTATTTTTCTGGGCATTTGGGGCACAAATCTACCGCAATGTGAACGTTCTAAACCAACGCGTTCCACAGGGACCCACTGGAAAGCTGATTTAAATGGGCATTTATTTACAGCAATTGAACACTAAATTCCTTCCATTTGGTCTATAAATTAATGTAAATGAGATTTAAAAATCATGTTTTATTGTGAATTATTTGTGAATATTATTTGGACATTTAGGCTATTTAAAAATGTTAATCATTTATTAAGAAATGGATAGATGTTTAGATCTAGTAATTGAAGTCTGAAATTAGCTACCATGGTAACTAACTAATTATATGCTTTAATTTCAGGTCATCCAAGTAAGATTATTTTATATTTGTTTCAGAATGCTTCAATCTATGATAACTGAAAATTTCACTCAGTTCTCTTAATTTTTAAGAAAGTTATCGGCTTTTGACTGTTCACGATCACAGCTTTTTTGATATATCCATAGAAAATCAATAGGGAACAAGATGCTCATTTCCCAGTATGAAAATGGCCATAACTTTTTAAATACTTGAGATATGAAAGTGAATTAGGTGTCAAATTAAACTTATTGTTATGCTTTATCTGATGGGATAAATTGCAGACTTGATTTTTAAAATCTCAAAATTTTGTAACATTGCTACACTTTGGGCCTTGATGCGACGTAGAATGAGGAATTGGGAGTTGGGGATAGAATCTTTGCTGGAAGATAATCAGATAACGTACAGATTCAGCAGAGGTGGCTGTCTGCTCAAAGTCACACAGTGAGGGTACAAATTAGCGAAAACAGATGTTTCTGTCTTTATTTGCACCGTGTATTATTCGATTAATAACACTATGAAAGTACTTCCAGAAACCATCAACGAATTCCTCGGATTCATCTCATGCAAAATCTACATAGAACTTGCAAAAGGCAAAGGTGAACGTCATAAATACACGTCTATCGTCTTCTGTGGTCACATTGGCAATCCGCAAATGTCAGTATGTCAAATGTCAAATGTCACATAGAATGTCAGTAACTGCCTGATAACTTCACCACAAGGCTCAACCGGAAGAGGGCGCTCTAAGGCCTTCAAACGTTTTGGACCAAGCAGGAAGGTGAATTAAGGTGATCGCATTGATAACCAATTGATTACTGACCAATGACTTTTAAATGTCATGAGATTTCATATTTTATATAATCTCATTTATTAAAATAGTTATTTTTCGAACATAACGCAAAAAACATGGGACAATGCAGAACAAAAACTGACCGGTCGGCCCACACGTTCTGAGCCACAACATGATGTCAAGCCAAACCCTTATCTGCCTGCACATAACCCGTATCCCACCATTCCCCGCATATCCATGTGCCTATCCAAAACGACTTAACCGCCACTATCGTATTTGCCTCCACCACCACCACATATAGCAGCCCGTTCCAAGCACACCATCCTCCGTGTAAAAACATACTCCTCCCTTAAAAATTGCCACTCTCATCTTCAAACTATGTGGACAATTACGACATCTCGGATGCCCTAGAATGGAAAGGCTCATCTTGGGAGCAGATGCAACTGAGACGGAGGAATTGAGAGCAGGAGATAGTGTATTTGAAAGTGGTAGAGTGGGAGGAAATGTGGAATAGATTACTGTGGTAGTCAGCAGGTTTGCAGAACACATAAGTTTGGCCTCGTTTTACTCTGTTTTCTCTCCCTATATGACCACTTGGTTACCGGTTTCATGATTTCCCAATTACCATCTTGATGCCTATTTCCATGTACTTACTGATGAGAATTGGATTTTGCAAATTCAAAGTAAATCGCATAAACTGACTTATTATCCAATGTACATTGATCACCCAAGTCTTGAAAGGATGTTTCCCGCTCATTATTAAGCTTTCACAATTAGACTTATGTTCTGCAATGTCTAGCTTGTGTCTTTAGCTCACATCTTGAGACCACGGGCAATCAACGTGACGCTTTGTTTTAGTGTCTATGCGATTTGTATGTATGCTCGGACAAAATATTAACACATTAATATCGAATTCCACCTGAAATATTTATTATGCTTGTTCAATTCTTACATTGAGCGAGATTGAAACCGTTCATTACAAACACCAAAGCAAGGTAAAGCATGATAAGAACAAAGTAACATTCATTTTAACCTGCACAATCTTAAGCATTTACATGGAATGTATAAAAACGCTTACAAATTCAAATTAACACCCGTTTATTGATTAGGAAAAAAAAGATCTTTCTTCCAGAAGAAGAATGACGATTGAATATGTTTTTCTACACCTGTCCAGAGAGCAGTGTAAACATGTTTTCTTCCAAGGTTTAGGGTAAAAAAATCAAACCAAGTGGTTTAAAATCAATTCAAAGATTCTGCTTGTGATAAGTTGGCGAGTGATATCAATGCTGTGATGATCTGCTTGTCGATCTTGCAAGAAGGGTGAAAGGCACGTGCTGTCAGATGAAACGCCGAGCGTTTTCCATGATTTCAAGACAGGCTTTGGAAACAAGGTATCATGCTAGATTCACCTGGGAAAGAAAACAAAGCAAATATTATTGGGCCAGCTAAAATCAAGATTTAACATGAATAAAAAAAATATTTTATTAATATTCGAGTCATGGAGTCATACAGCCCTGAAACAGGACATTTGACTCAACTCGTCAATTCCAACCAAAGAGACCACCTTAGCTGTTCCCACTTGCCCACGTTTGGCTCATATTCATTTACCATAACCTGTCCAAGTATTGTTTAGAAGCGGTTACATTGCCTGTCTCAACCACCTCCAGCTCGTTCCACGTATCGTCAACCATCTGAAATAAAAGTTTGCCCTTTCACCTTAAATCCACCACACTCCCCTGAAAACTAGTATAGTAATTCTTGATTTCTCTCCTCTAACTAAAAGGCACAGTCCTGTCCCCTCATCATCTTATACACCTCTGTTACATAACCCTCAGCTTCGTACGCTCCAAGGAACAATGCCCTAATCTGGCCAGCCTTTCCCTTGATCTCAGCCGCTCAAGTCTTGGCAATACCCTTGCAAATCGTCTCTGCTCTCCTTTCACATTAATGACATGCTTCGTGTAGCAGGGCGACCAAAATTTGGCAGGTTCAATACGCAGTCTCAAGGGGAAAATAAGCCGACATGGAACATGACAAATTAGATACTGTATTCATATGGTTCACATTGCAGTTGTGAATGACACGTTGTTCGAGTAAGAACAAAACCGGCCGTGGGCAACTTTCTCTGAACATGTCTTTTCTTTTAGCAAATAATATTTGAAGCAGGAAAGTGAATATAAAACAACGCAGTGGGTGGAATATTTTGCTGAGGGTTGGTGAATCTGGCATGTCAGAGACTGACTCACCACCAGTGTCCACGTCACCGCCGGCAACTGTTAGCATCAGAAGGTCATCGGCGCCACCGTCCATCAGGAAATGACCGCCCGGACAATCAATGGCTTTACTCTCAGGATCGTCATGGTCATCCGGAACTAGATCTAGGAGGAAGTATAAACCGGAATGATCTTCCTGAAAACCTAAATTGTTTTGTAAGCTGCAAGGGGTGTGAAATAAACACAGAATATTGGAGTAACTCAGCGGGACAGGCAGCATCTCTGGATAGAAGTTATGGGTGACGTTTAGAGTCGAGACCCTTCTTCAGACTGAGATGTTGTTGTGTAATTGGTATCTGGACGGAGAGAGGACTGTGTTGGGCCTGTGAACTATTTAACGTTGCTCCAATCCGGAGCTATAATTGGTGTTATAGTTCAAGTCCTATCCGCATTGAGAATATAAACACACAATGAATGTTTCATTCAATTACACAGCTGGCGGTCGAGAGGTTTATCTTCAAAGTCAAATTGTTGATGTTTTAAATAGAAATCCCTTACACGTCCTTGAGATCGCCTCTCTATCATTTCACGGCGAACATGCTCGGACACATTTTCCCTGATATGTTCTGATTACGAACAAAATGAATTAAAATAGGAGAAAATGGGAAGCAAAACATGCACCAACCTCGAACACTGGAGGAAGTTCCTTCAGGGAGTTCGCTTGTTGAATGAGCACAACCCAGAGTGTCACTGGTGTAATATTCTATTTGATTCATGGAATCAATGGATCCAGAGACTAGAAGTCAACGACAGAGATAGTTATTAGACGTCGGGCTAAATTGGGCATTGGAGCAGAAGACACATATTATTCATCGTCCCAATGAAAATATCGCGGATATGACATAATGGTGCAATACTGTCAATCTCATGGGCCCCATCTAATCATGTCTATCTGTCGGCTTCATTCAACACACTTTTTTTGGAAAATCACCCTGGCCATGGATTTGAGGATAGTGCAGATTCCTTAACTCGATCTATCTTCACACGATCCACCTTGAACATCCCCCTCCCACTAACCACAGGTGATGCAACACCTATTATTACACCTGCTCCTTTATCTCCATTCAGGGACCTAAACGTCAGTCTCCATTATTTCAGTCCATGCTCTCGATGTACCCTCCTTTACCCACGTGATGCCAAATGCAGACGAGGCAACCAGATTCTGTCCGCCAGGGACAGCTGGATTTCAATTCCATTCCTCATTCCCATTCGCCCTCTCTGTCCTCCACCTCTTACATTGCCAGATTGAGTTTACATGCAAGCTGGAAGGGCAGCACTTCAGGTAACGCTGACAATCCGATGGTGTAAATATTTAATTCTCCAATTGTCACCCCACTTCCCTCTCCTGATAATCAACCCTGGCTCTCTCAAACACAACATTCTCTCCACTGAGTCTGTCCCTCGCTTCCCATTTCCTGTCCTCATCTCCACCATCTTCATCAGCTCATAACCTATCCCTATCTGCACAGGGTCCACAATTTCCATCCCCCTATTTCCCCTCTACCCACCATCTTTCCCAATGTTGCTATATTTCAGTTGTTTACTTTTATTTTCTCACCAGATTCCACCATCTGGAGCTCCTTGTCCTCCCTACAATCCCCTCCAACCGTTGTGGTCACCTCCACTCTCCATCCGTCTCCCCAAATGGATGTGTCTACAATTCCACCCCTCGTTGCATACATCCACCTGTCATCTACCAGAAACTTGTGCAGCATTTCCTCTCGCCACTTTCTATCAACCATCTCCGCTCTACTCCAGACATGAAGAAGGGTACGGACACAAACGGTCATCTGTACATTTTCCTTCATAGATTCTGCCCGACCCACTGCGTTGCCCCAACAGTTTGCTTGTGTCCGATGTATCTGTTATAATGTTTTTCTATTTACTCAATGACCATTAATACGGTTATTGGAGTGGAGGGGATATTAATCGCTGAAGAACGAGTATCGAGAACAAATACTCACTAGATTCATCCATCTGACTGAACTTGTTTCCAGGAAGAGTATCGTCAATCTCTTCATAAATTGCTTCGTAAAAGCCAAAGCCCCTGCCTCTCATCTCTGCATCTGTTGAAAGGAGAGTGTGGGTTAACTTGTGGATTTACACGCATAGTATTTAACAGTCAGTAATTTGCGTATGACATGTAAAAAATATGAATTGATGTTATTCAAGGTGAACTGATGATGAGCATTACCATGGAAGAATTACACTAGAGGTCTAACGGCTTCTTGCAGAAATTAGCAAATTCTACGAACATCAAGAAGATCACAGCTAGTGTGCATTAGTAGGAAGCAATTCCTCATTTCTGTTCCGCCACGACAATGCCGTTCAAAGCCTGATTGCATTCCCAAATACATACGGATGGCACGAGTGTGGCACTGGGTG
The DNA here is from genome assembly GCF_010909765.2 of Amblyraja radiata. NCBI lineage: Eukaryota > Metazoa > Chordata > Chondrichthyes > Rajiformes > Rajidae > Amblyraja > Amblyraja radiata. Next base: position 7,481,210 of record NC_045994.1, on the reverse strand, counting down.
ATCAATAATTTACATTTCCACAGGTTTGTCAATTTAGGAAATGGAAGACAGATTGTGTTGCATCAAATAAATGGAAGGAGATGGGGAATAAAGCATTGCAGGAGCATAGAATGTGAGGAAAGAGCAAGCTTGAGATGTGGTGGATAGAATCTAATCAGAATGTTCGCGGTTGAGCAGCGCATTGAACAGGATGTTGAATTGAATGGTCTTCTTCTTCTTGCGTATGGCGTGCACAGACTAAAGTTGTCGGACAACTTGTTCTATTTGATCTTATTTCATTGTGCACGCCAGGTTGATTGCATTCGTCGATACAGGGCGGACAGAGTGAAGGTTGCAATCTCCCACCCCAATGGAATGTTGAACATCAGTCAAGTGAACAATTGATGGAGGAACCCAAACAATAATCACATTTAACATTCCATGCTATTACGACAAATTGCTCTTTCCAATAGGAACCATGGAATACCTACACAATGCTGCACAGTTGCATTTGTTGCTCATAATGCAAGAAAGAAAAGAGCACTTGGAAAAGCGAATTAAAGTCTCTTCATGCTATGAAATATTGTCTGGAATAATAACGCTGTAAAGATGAACCTCACCTCTTCTTGCTGATTGCCTCCGAGCTATTATCACCAGTGCGACAAATTCAGCGATGAGGAGGATTCCGAGAGTTGTGCAAACCACAACAGCCGTGGAGGGCGGCTTCTTTCCCAACTCTGAAATTGAAATTCCTGGATAAACGGAAAACAGAAGCAGTTGGTCCAAACTGAAAACATTTCTAGGGACAATTGATGAATTTTAACCGCGGGTTGTGCATCTTGCTTTGCTAGAAATGTTCCCCAATATCCGGTCATACATTGCACCAGAAGAATGGCTAAGCGGAAAACAATAAAAAGCCCAAATCTCTATTGTATTGTGCGGAGTGGTATCAATAGAAAATATACTAGAATGTCATGATTCCTCACTAGTGACGCTTTGTATCCAGACAACAGCTGCAATATTGTATTCAGGCATAATGTGGATCTACACTGCTTGACTTCAATGAATAAGACCCTTTGGCCCATCAAGTCCACTCCGCCCTCCAATCATGGCCGATATCTTTCCCTCTTAACCCCATTCACCTGCCTTCGCCCCATAAGCCCGAACACACTTTCGGCAACATCTTGCGAATGAGCAAGCACTGTTTTGACTGACTCGACATGCCAACACTTCCTGAGAAGAAAATACTGCAATGAGTCCAATATCCTGTCTTGTCACAGAGATATTTGTCTGGAGCTGGACATCATGATTTTTTAGAATTTTGCAAGTCCTGTTTCACATACTGAGTCAGCCAATTTGAAAACCACCTATCATGTTTTCAGCAATTAGCAAACAGTAGCAAGCGAATATCAGCACAGTGTGTAAGTGTAATGGTCAACATCGCATGAATAACAAATACCTGAAGTGCTGGAGCCAGAGGGAATCAAAACTGGACGTGGACATTGTAATTAGTTTTTAGCAACGTCATCTCTTTAGATTTTCAATTAAAACAAAAACGATATTTTACTTATGAAATTGAAGGGGTGTAGAGATCGGGGAATATGCCGAACAACACATACCAGAACAGGTGACATAGACATCTTCCTTGTGATCACAGTCATGTTGACCGAGCGGTGAAGCCAGACAACGGGAGAGGAATGATTCACTTCCCGTGCATTTCACTTCATCCAGCCAGATATCACCTGAGGCCGGGGCAATGGTCGCCGCTCCTGGAGTCCAAAGAGCAGAGCCACAGCCCAACTGTCTGCAGACAACATTGGCATCGGCGAGACCCCAGGAGTCATCACACACCGTTCCCCAGCTGTTATTGAATAATATTTCAACCCTTCCGGAGCAATTGTTGCTGCCGCCATCAACCCGCAGTTGCAGATCTAAGTGAAGTTAAATTAAATACTCAGTTAAAAATACGCGAGTGCTGAAGTAACTCAACGTGTCAGACAGCATCTCTTTTTTAAAAATATATTTTATTAGAAGCAAACATATTAGGGTAAAATATAATTACATATTATAGTAAATCTTATCATGTATATCAATCATCCATTATTAAAAAATTCAATTGTGGATTGATTCTGCTTCTAGTTGTTTTTATATAGATAGTAAATTAGAGAGAAAGAGAGAGAAAAAATACAAATGTCAATAAAGAAAAAAAGAGTGGAATGAATTACTAATAATACGTCATTGGAGATAGGTACGTAAATTATAAAGTATAACTTTTCATCTAATCCTGAGTTCAAGCTTCAGTTGGGTTTCCGTGCCGGGCCAATCTATCCCTTCAAATAGCTAATGAATGGAGACCATATTTTAACAAAAAGTTCTTGTTTGTCCATTAAGACAAGACTAATTCTTTCCACATGTAGGGTCTCCGACATTTCCACGATCCACATTTTAATTGTGGTGGTTATAGGGCCTTTCCAAAATTTTAATATTCATTTTTTTCCCAGTTATTATACTGTAGTCGAGGAGGTTTCTTTGGCTTGTTGTGAGTGTTGAACTTTGTTCTGATATTCCAAGTATTATTAGTTTTGAGTCTGGATCCAATTTAGTATTCAGGACAAATCAAAATAGGACGTACATGATAAATGGTAGGGAATTGAAGAATACAGTTGAACAGAGGGATCTGGGAATAACCGTGCATAGTTCCTTGAAGGTGGAATCTCATATAGATAGGGTGGTAAAGAAAGCTTTTGGTATGCTAGCCTTTATAAATCAGAGCATTGAGTATAGAAGCTGGGATGTAATGTTAAAATTGTACAAGGCATTGGTGAGACCAAATCTGGAGTATGGTGTACAATTTTGGTCGCCCAATTATAGGAAGGATGTCAACAAAATAGAGAGAGTACAGAGGAGATTTACTAGAATGTTGCCTGGGTTTCAACAACTAAGTTACAGAGATAGGTAGAATAAGTTAGATCTTTATTCTCTGGAGCGCAGAAGGTTAAGGGGGGACTTGATAGAGGTCTTTAAAATTATGAGAGGGATAGACAGAGTTGATGTGATCAAGCTTTTCCCTTTGAGAATAGGGAAGATTCAAACAAGAGGACATGACTTCAGAATTAAGGGACAGAAGTTTAGGGGTAACATGAGGGGGAACTTCTTTACTCAGAGAGTGGTAGCGATGTGGAATGAACTTCCAGTGGAAGTGGTGGCGGCAGGTTCGTTGGTATCATTTAAGAATAAATTGGATAGGCATATGGATGAGAAGGGAATGGAGGGTTATGGTATGAGTGCAGGCAGGTGGGACTAAGGGAAAAAAATTGTTCGGCACGGACTTGTAGGGCCGAGATGGCCTGTTTCCGTGCTGTAATTGTTCTATGGTTATATGGTTATATAGTATTAACTTCAGAAATGATTCCAAAAATATCAATCCAGAAATGTTTAATTTTTGTACAATTTGCAAATGTATGTGTTAAGTTGGCCTCTAAGTGCAGACATTTATCACAGATAGGAGAAATATGTGGGGAAAATTCTATTTAGTTTTATTTTGGAGTAAAGTAATCTGTCTCCAGACAGCATCTCTGCATGACGTGTGCAGTGACGTTTCGGATCGGGACCCATCTTTACAATAATTCTACTAAGAGGGAGGGGAAGAGGCTGTAACAGAGATGAAGGCGGGTCTAATCTAGGCAAGTGATAGGTGGATTCAGGTGTGGGGGGTGTTCATTGACAGATGGGTGCACAAAGGTTAGATATGAAAAGAGGACAAAAGGCTGTAATATAAGAAATGACGAGAATGAAATATGAATCCAGAGGAAAGGATAAATGTGGAAACGGTCTGATGAGCCATGGGGGGGGGGGGGGAGGGTATGTGGGTGGTATATTGCATGTCGAGGGAGCGAAGAATGAGTTTGGGGAATTATGTCTGGACACGTTTGGAAGAAGGACTGTTCACAGTACTTGAATCAAAAGGCAGACATAGCTGGGATCCATGCAAGGACCCATGGCTACAGGTTTAACGAGAAGTTCATGAGATAAGTTAAAAGAGAAGTTGTTGAGGGTTCTCAGCTATTTAGTTGATCACTCATTCATCAAACATCCGGGGTTGACGTCACGCTGATGGCATAAGTAGTAGAATGACTCGCCTGGTAAACGGCGAGATTTAGATTCATTTCCTCCGTCGCAGTCTTTCCCGCGGGTTGTCTCCGGCATTTCAGCATCTGTTGAGAAGAGTGAAATGTTGACGGATTTACGCGCGTGTTTAATCTGCCATCGTATGCTGACTTTCCTGTGTTACCTTTACATGAAACGCCTGCATCCTCCCTGTGGTCACAGTTGTGTTGCCCCCAAGGGTCAAACTGGCACTGCCAAAGGGCTGACTCGTGCGAGCTACATTTCATCTCATCGATCCATATGGGCCCAGAACCTTGTCCATATTTCCTGGCGTCATATTCAATATATTCGAGGGGTCCACATTCTAATTGTTTACAGATCACTTCCGCCTCCACTCTATAGAGCTTCACGGAGCACACTGTTCCCCATATCCCGTTGTACCAAACTTCCACTCTCCCTTCACACCGCCGGCCTCCGTTCACCAGGCGCATCTCTTTGTGTTCTGTGAAGGGAAGAGGAGATATACAGGTCATCATAATGTATCCATCCCGCAGATAGCAACAAAGACGTATGAGAAAGATCTGATTCAACAAAAACAGATGTCGCTGGAAAAACTCAACAGGGACTGGCAGTTGGGAACAGATTGGGTGAAGACAAAAATCATAAGTTCAACTTATCTATCAAGTCATGTCCCCCCCCTTTATTCTTTATTCCATCAACGAGATGTTTGCGATAAACCATTGAATACATCTCTGGAATGAAGGTTCCCACTATAAGCTGCAGAGAATCAGCAGACCGAACGTATCCTTACCAGAACACTTCACTGTCACATCTTCCTTATGACTGCAATCGTGCCGACCCCACGGTGCGGAGGAACAGTTCCAGAGGTATGATTCGTTACCCGAGCATCTTACTTCATCCAACCAAATTTGGCCTTTACTTCGTCCACAGAATCCCGGAATTTTATCTTCCACAGCATATCCGCAACCTAGCTGCCCGCAGACCACGTTAGCGTCGTCCAGATCCCAGGAGTCATCACAAACTGTGCCCCAAGACCCATTGTAATAAATCTCCACTAGTCCAGCACATGTACTTCCACCCCCAGACAGCCGTAATTGGAGATGGTCTGTTGAACAAATACAAGGGGGTTAATCACACAATTGCAATGTACACCCATCACCTCACATTCGGCCGCGCCTTCTATGCTATCCCTCGGAAAGGTACCCCGTGTTGTTCCACACCACATGGAAGTGTTTCTTGTCCAGACCTCTCTCACACACGGACCCTCACACTCACCATCGCCTGCTCCCTGGACCTGATGGTAATGGAGAGGGCCCATAGTATACGTGGACAATCTCGATACGTTGACAACCTCCCACTTTACACCCAAATGGGTAATCAATCTTTGGGTGGACTCGATGGGCCGAAGGGCCTGTCTACATGTTGTATCTTTAAACGATATTATAAGTTTCTCCAGGTTAACGTATCAATGTGTGTTAGCTTATGTGTGCGTATATATTATATTCACACACAAACACACACACACACACACACACACATATATATATATATATATATATATATATATATATATATATATATATATATATATATATATATATATATATATATATATATATATATATATATATATATATATATACAGGTGTGTAATATAAATATTTGTCAACAAACGATTTAAGTTGGTAAATTAAGAAATGTTAATTCGGACCTTTGATTAGATTGACCAGAACGGAGAAATAAAGCTTCTTCACTTTCCGTGCTGTCCCAATTGACGTCGAAAACCCAGATGGCAGAAATGCCGATACAACTCGAAATTTTGCTAGAGTCACAAACAATCATTATAATGTCTAATTTGAATCTTTATGTCAATATTCACCTGAGCACAGGACTCCAACACCGATGCTGTCGTTGGATGTCTGATTCAGTGTAAATGTGCTGCAATATCGGAGCTGCGACTCGTTTCCTTCACAGTGAACGTTGTTCACCCACACGGGCAGCTCACTCTCTCCGTACCTTGAGGAGTTGTAGGCGAATATGGCGGAGCCGCAGCCCAACTCTCTGCAGACCACGTTGGAATCATTGATGTTCCAGGCGCTATCCTGCACTCTCCCCCATCTACCATTGTGGTAAACCTCCACTCGGCCGTCGCAGCGGCTGCCCCCATTGCTCAATCTCAGAGACCAGATTTCATCTAGAATACAAAACATGTTGGGTTAAACCGTTCAACTGATCAAACATATTCCATAACTTCTCAACATTTACCTGGTCAGCTATTAGTTTTAAGGATTATTTTCTGCATCAATTGCCCACATGTCACATTGGCAGATAAACAGCATAGAAACATCCTGTCTACGTCTACATAAAACAATGCCGAGAAACCTATGGGCCTCACCAAGAGAAATGGGCCCAGTAACAAGGAATAAACTGGTTGTTGAATAAATGATAAGCACCAGCTCATGCATTGATCTAAACTGATTGCAATAGGCAAGCTGAGACCAGTCCATCGCCTGTTCCTCGTGTAGGCGGGGTCTTTTGAAGTCTCGCTTTAACTTTGTTCTCTTTTAGTAAATAAATGCATTCCTGGAACAATTCCAATATCATGAAAAAATGATTTTCCCATTTCTCATTCCATATTGCAGATGCTGGTTTAAACCGAAGTTAGACACACAAAGCTGAAGTGACTCAGCGGGTCAGATCGCATCTCTGGTGAAAAGCAATAGATGACTGAAGAAGGGTCTCGACCAGAAACGTCACCTATTACCTTTCTGACACTGTCTGACCCGCTGAGTTACTCCTGCTTTTAGGGTCTAGCTCTTGAAAGAACCACTCAGCCACTTTAAATTTGATATCGCATTCTTCCTTCAGCCTCTATCTCAGATCTCTACAGCTGATGTAACTAATTTATATCTGTGTATTGTAGCAGTGGACCGAGAATTAGAACCCGACTGTACAAATCGCCATCCTTCTCACTCCTTAATAAACAGTTATTATCCGTTGTACTATCCTTACTGTTTACTAGCTACATTCTCTCAGTTACTACCCATAGAAACAATTTTATGAACTGCAGAATTCTGCACTGCATACTCAAATTCACCCTATCGATGTATGACAACGTTGGATAACAATTGGCCCCTGTATTCCATCAGTGGGGGAAGGGAAAGACGGCACCTGAAGATAATAGACAATAGATCCAGCAGTAGGCCATTCGGCCCATCGAGCCAGCCCGCCAAACATTGTGATCATGGCTGATCATCCAACTCAGTATCCTGTACCTGCCTTCTCTCCATACCCCCTGATCCCTTTAGCCACAAGGGCCACATCTAACTCCCTCTTAAATATAGCCAATGAACTGGCCTCAACTACCTTCTGAGGGAAAGAATTCCACAGATTCACCACTCTCCGTGTGAAAAAGGTTTTCCTCATCTCGGTCCTAAAAGATTTCCCCTTTATCCTTAAACTGTGACCCCTTGTTCTGGACTTCCCCAACATCGGGAACAATCTTCCTGCATCTAGCCTGTCGAACCCCTTAAGAATGTTGTAAGTTTCTATAAGATCTCCCCTCAATCTTCTAAATTCTAGTGAGTATAAGAGTGCCGAGACGTCCCCCAAAGGTGGGCGACCGAGCACGAATAATGATAGTAAAGGTCCAATATGACCATGTATTGGATGACATGATGAGGAAAATTGGCAAAAGCAGAAATCTTGTATATGAAGGAGACAAGATTAGCGTATTCAGAGATTATCCTGTGGAAGTTGCTAAGAAAAGAGCGTTGTTCACAGAAACAAGAAGAATACTGAAGAATATAAAGAATCTGAGATATGGACTGTTATACCCCGCAACACTAAGAGTCAGTTACGAGAAGAAGGAATACTTCTTCATCAAGCACACGGATGCATTTGAATTTGCCAAGAACATCGAGGACAAGATCGAAGGTTGAAAAATATTCAACACTTAACACCTACCTGGATACTGCTATCTCGCAGAGAAGATATGGAACTCTAAACTTTAAACTATTATATTTAAGAGTTGCCTAAAATTCGCAATAAGAATTGGGTAAATATCCTGCAACGGATATATAATACTAACATTCTAGTACTAACCTCTAACAACTATTAATAATCAAGAATATTAACTAACACTAACTAATGATAATAAGATTATTTAGATTATTTAAGAATTAACTAAAAGTATGAAATATAAGTAAAGTGTGATTCAAGTATTTTATAATGAGAAATGTATGGTGGCTCTCTCTCTGATGTTTTCGTTTTTGATTATTCTTTGATAAATGTTTATATTATACAAAACTAACATTTCAATTTAAGACTACTAATTATACCATTAATGGAATATAATCAATATTTCTTTCCCCCCCACAAATTGTATGCATCGAATTGGAAACTTTCCTTTCCTTTCAAAGAAAGTACGGAGCTAGTATTTTTATAAACCAAAAGCTACGGAAGTCCATAGATGCTTAGCCACATTAGGGTGGCTATCACTAACTGCACTAATTGTAGTTGTAGTGCTTTTCTTTTTTACTTTCCACACTTTACTAACCCTATTTGCTATCACCTTTTTTTTAATCTTATATCATATTATATTTTGTATTTGGAATGGAATTGCATATTTTATTTAAGGAGATATGTTCGGTTGGAAAACAGACGTGACCTAAAATTCATCTACCTGATGTTCAAGTATAAGGTAGGGTTGAGTGTGCTGAATCATCTGCTCTACCACTTAATCACAAGATGCAAGACATGAATATAAAAATTGGGGGTGAGGGAATTAAATTCTGTAGTTGGAATGTTAAGGGAATTAATGAACCTATCAAGAGAGGCAAAGTGTTAGCTCATTTAAAATCATTGAAAACGGATATAATATTTCTCCAGGAGACACATCTTAAAAAGGAAGCACAACACAGATTGAAAGCAAAATGGATTGCTAAAGCGTACCACTCTTCATTCTCACATAAATCTAGAGGTGTTGCAATATTAATTCGTAAAGGTATACCCTTTAAACATATATCAACGATAGAAGACATTGAAGGCAGATATATTGTGATAATAGGGGAGTTATACTTAAAAAAGGTGACTCTCCTCAATGTGTATGGACCAAATTTTGATAGCCCTCTGTTTTTTAAGAGAATTCATAACAAAATCCCGGAAGGTACACAACAAAACTTAATAATCGGTGGAGATGTAAATTGCACATTGGATGCTTGTCTGGATAGATCATCAACTCAAAGAAAACTAAAATCTCGATCAAGTGAATTTTTAAATTCATACATTAATACTACTAATATTAAGGACGTTTGGAGAATTGAAAATCCATCGGGCCGAGAATATTCATTTTACTCACCAGTACATAAAACTTACTCAAGGATAGACTATTTTTTAGTAGATTCAAAACTTATCCCATTTACCTATAACTCACAATATCATAACATCATAATCTCAGACCATGCTCCATTAACATTTATGATCAAAGTAAACGGAATGGCAGAGACACAGTCACAATGGAGATTTAATCCCCAAATCTTAAAAGATAAGTCATGTAATGAATACCTAGTAAAACAGATTAAAATGTTTTTTGAGGCTAACGATAGCCCTGAAATCTCTGCTTCCCTTCTTTGGGAAACATTTAAAGCATTTGTACGAGGAGCATTAATTTCTTCCCAATCATTTTTTAATAAAGAGAATAGGGCCAAACAACAGAAACTGGAAATGGAAATAAAGCAATTAGACACAGAAAATGCAGCAGCACCATCCACGATAAAACACAATAAAATTGCAGTATTGAAATATAAATTAAACAAGATATATTCAGACCAAGTTATAAAACTTTATCAACATACAAAACAATTAAATTTTGAATTTGGCGACAAACCACAAAAACTATTAGCGCGTCAACTTCGCAAATTGGATGGGGAAAAAACAATATACAAAATTAGAACAGACAAGGGAGAAACATTAACACTGCCTAAAGATATTAATGATAGATTTCTACAATACTACCAAAAATTGTATTCATCTAAAATAACAGAACAATCAATGGGAATGGAAACATTTTTACAGAATTGTAAGTTTGCGGGTCTAGATCAGAAAGAGAGAGAATTGCTAGGGGCTGAAATTACGATAAAATACATTGAAGAATCAATAAAATCCTTAAAAAACGGAAAGTCTGCAGGACCCGATGGTCTAAATTCTGAATTTTATAAAAAAAATTATGATTTGCTTTCCCCACGCCTACAGACAATGTACAAATATGCTTATACTCAACAGAAACTCCCAGAAACTCTAAATGAATCTACAATCATACTTATACCAAAAACGGACAAGGATCTTGAAGACCCAGGTTCATACAGAGCTATAGCCCTCTTAAATACTGATCAGAAAATATTAACTAAAATTCTATCTAATAGATTGAGCTTAGTGATCAGCAAATTAATACATCCCGACCAAACAGGGTTTATCCCCAAACGGTATTCATTTTATAATCTGAGAAGATTATTTAATATTATATACTCCAATAGAATCCCTAGCGCAGAGCTAGCAATTATCTCGTTAGATGCTGAAAAAGCATTTGACCAGGTAGAATGGCCATATTTATTTTCGGTGATGGAAAAATTTCAACTAGGAGAGAAGTACTGTACATGGGTTAAATTGTTATATTCTAATCCAACAGCCAGAATATTAACAAACAAAATGTTATCAACTAAATTTAATCTCTCTAGAGGCTGTAGACAAGGATGCTCACTATCCCCACTATTATTTGCTTTTGCAATCGAACCCCTAGCAGAAAGCGTTAGAAACCATCCAGGAATATTTGGATACAATACTAGAGACACAAGGAATAAAATCTCCTTATATGCAGATGATATACTAATATATATTACAAAATTAGAAACTAGTATTCCAAACCTATTAAATCTAATAACTCAATTTGGTCAGTTTTCGGGATATAGAATTAATTGGAATAAAAGCGAAATCATGCCAATAACAAAATTCAATTTACATATAATACAACAATCCCCTTTTAAAATAGTTAAAGATAAATGTAAATACTTAGGAATCTATGTAACTAAGACATATACCTCTTTATTTAAACTAAATTTCCCACCCTTACTGAATAAACTACATAAGAATATTCAATACTGGAAAACACTCCCCATTTCTATGCTTGGGAGAATTAATGCTATAAAAATGATTTTTTTACCGCAACTGCTGTACCTACTTCAATTAATTCCGATATATATCCCAAAAACTTTTTTCAAAAAAGTCGATTCCATTGTTACAAGTTTTGTCTGGGATTATAAGAATCATAGAATAAGTAAAAAACATTTATGTAAGTCAAAGATAAATGGAGGTCTGGCTTTGCCAAATTTCTTATTTTATTTTAGGGCAGTCCATATTAAAAACATGAATTTCTGGCTGGAAGAAATGGATCAACAACCAGATTGGCTAATGATGGAAAAGGAAGTCTGTCTACCTTTTGAAATTGGACCGATCATATTTGCCCCCACAAAACTGCACAAAAAAACCTATAAAGAAAACCCCATAATACATAGTGGAATACGAATTTGGAAACAAATAAAAAAAGATTTAAAATTGAATAATATACCACTCTGCCTTCCCATTGTAAATAATCCTTTATTCAAATCATCCTTTATGGATAAAGGTTTCACACAATGGAAAAATTATGGAATCAAAAATATAGGACATCTTTATGGGAAAGGTACTTTTCTTTCATTTCAAGAGTTACAACAGAATTATGGACTGCACTCAAATAATTTCTTCAGATATCTACAAATTAGAGATTATGTTAAATCTAATACACAAGTCTACAGGAATAGGGAATCAGAAATTCTTGATGAATGTTTGAACAACCATCCTAATACTGAAAAACTAATAGCTTATATTTATAACACCCTACTAAACAACGAGGTACCACCGACCGAACCATATAGATACAAATGGGAAAATGAAATAGGTCACCCTATCACGAAAGATATGTGGGAAGAAAGTTTACAACAAATACATCAATGTTCATTAAATGCCAGACATACTTTAATACAATTCAAGGTCTTACATAGACTACACTACTCTAAAATAAAACTAAATAGAATCTTCCCACAAATCTCTCCTATTGTGATAAATGTCTACATCTAGAGGCTAATTTAACACATACGTTTGCAAACTGTATAAAACTTAAACATTTCTGGACTGATATTTTTGAAATAACTTCAGAAGTTATTAATACAAAACTGGACCCAGACACAAAATTAATAATACTTGGAATATCAGAACAAAGCTTAACACTCACAACAAACCAAAGAAATTTCCTCAATTACAGTATAATAACCGGGAAAAAATTAATATTAAAATTTTGGAAAGGCCCTACAACCCCCACAATTAAAATGTGGATTACGGAAATGTCGGAGACCCTATACTTAGAAAGAATTAGACTTGTCCTAATGGACAAACAAGATCTTTTCCATAAAATTTGGGCTCCATTCATTAACTATCTGAAGGGATAGGTTGGCACAGCACGAGGACCCAACTGAAACTTGAACTCAGGAACAGATGAAAAGCTATACTTTATAACCTACGAACCTATCTCCATTGACGTATTACAGGTAACCCATTCCACCTCCCTTGTTTTTCTGTTGTGTTTTTTTTGCTTTCTTTTTTATTTGTAACTTTCTACCCTCTCTTTTTCCCTCTTTCTATAAAAAATAAAAACACTAGAAGCAGAAGTAATTGATAATGGAAAATTTTAATAATGTATGACTGATGTATATGAAAAGTTTTTTTACTATAATATGTAACTACATTTTATAATATGTCTACTTCTAATAAATAAATTAAAAAAAGAAAAAAAAAAGAATGTTGTACGTTTCTATAAGATCCCCCCTCAATCTTCTAAATTCTAGCGAGTACAAACCGAGTCTATCCAGTCTTTCTTCATATGAAAGTCCTGACATCCCAGTAATCAGTCTGGTGAACCTTCTCTGTACTCCCTCTATGGCAAGAATGTCTTTCCTCTGATTAGGAGACCAAAACTGTACGCAATACTCCAGGTGTGGTCTCACCAAGACCCTGTACAACTGCAGTAGAACCTCCCTGCTCCTATACCCAATCCTTTTGCTATGAATGCTAACATACCATTCGCATTCTTCACTGCCTGCTGCACCTGCATGCCTACTTTTAATGACTGGTGTACCATGACACCCAGGTCTCGTTGCATCTCCCCCTTTCCTAATCGGCCACCATTCAGATAATAATCTACTTTCCTGTTTTTGCCACCAAAGAGGATAACCTCACATTTATCCACATTATACTGCATCTGCCATGCATTTGCCCACTCACCCAGCCTATCCAAGTCACCTTGCAGCCTCCAAGCATCCTCCTCACAGCTAACACTGCCCCCCAGCTTCGTGTCATCCGCAAACTTGGAGATGTTGCATTCAATTCCCTCGTCCAAATCATTAATATATATCGTAAATAGCTGGGGTCCCAGAACTGAGCCTTGTGGTACCCCACTAGTTACTGCCTGCCATTGTGAAAAGGACCCGTTTAATCCTACTCTTTGCTTCCTGTCTGCCAGCCAGTTCTCTATCCACATCAATACTGAACCCCCAATACCGTATGCTTTAAGTTTGTAAACTAATCTCTTGTGGGACCTTGTGGGACCTTGTCGAAAGCCTTCTGAAAGTCCAGATATAACACATCCACTGGTTCTCCCTTATCCACTCTACTAGTTACATCCTCGAAAAATTCTATAAGATTCGTCAGACATGATTTACCCTTCATAAATCCATGCTGACTTTGTCCAATGATTTCACCACTTTCCAAATATGCTGCTATCCCATCTTTAATAACTGATTCTAGCAGCTTCCCCACTACCGACGTTAGACTAACTGGTCTGTAATTCCCCGTTTTCTCTCTCGCTCTCTTTTTAAAAAGTGGTGTTACATTAGCTACCCTCCAATCCTCAGGAACTACTCCAGAATCTAAAGAGTTTTGAAAAATTATCACTAATGCATCCACTATTTCTGGGGCTACTTCCTTAAGTACTCTAGGATGCAGCCTATCTGGCCCTGGGGATTTATCGGCCTTTAATCCATTCAATTTACCTAACACCACTTCCCGGCTAACCTGGATTTCACTCAGTTCCTCCATCTCATTTGACCCCCGGTCCCCTGCTATTTCCGGCAGATTATTTATGTCTTCCTTAGTGAAGACAGAACCAAAGTAGTTATTCAATTGGTCTGCCATGTCCTTGTTCCCCATGATCAATTCACCCGTTTCTGACTGCAAGGGACCTACATTTGTTTTAACTAATCTTTTTCTCTTCACATATCTATAAAAGCTTTTGCAGTCAGTTTTTATGTTCCCTGCCAGTTTTCTTTCATAATCTATTTTCCCTTTCCTAATTAAGCCCTTTGTCCTCCTCTGCTGGTCTCTGAATTTCTCCCAGTCCTCTGGTAGGCTGCTTTTCCTGGCTAATTTGTACGCTTCATCTTTTGCTTTGGTACTATCCCTGATTTCCCTTGTTATCCACGGATGCACTACCTTCCCTGATTTATTTTTTTGCCAAACTGGGATGAACAATTGTTGTAGTTCATCCATGCAGTCTTTAAATGCCTTCCATTGCATATCCACCGTCAACCCATTAAGAATCAATCGCCGGTCTATCTTGGCCAATTCACGTCTCATACCCTCAAAGTTACCTTTCTTTAAGTTCAGGACCCTTGTTTCTGAATTAACGATGTCACTCTCCATCCTAATGAAGAACTCAACCATATTATGGTCACTCTTGCCCAAGGGGCCACGCACAACAAGACTGCTAACTAACCCTTCCTCATTACTCAATACCCAGTCTAGAATAGCCTGCTCTCTCGTTGGTTCCTCTACATGTTGGTTTAGAAAACTATCCCGCATACATTCCAAGAAATCCTCTTCCGCAGCACCCTTGCCAATTTGATTCACCCAATCTATATGTAGATTGAAGTCACCCATTATAACTGTTTTACCTTTGTTGCACGCATTTCTAATTTCCTGTTTGATGCCATCCCCAACTCCACTACTACTGTTAGGTGGCCTGTACACAACTCCCACTAGCGTTTTCTGCCCCTTAGTGTTTCGCAGCTCTGCCCATATCGATTCCACATCCTCAAAGCTAATGTCCTTCCTTTCTATTGCGTTAATCTGCTATCTAACTAGCAACGCTACCCCACCTCCTTTCCCTTTCTGTCTATCCCTCCTGAATATTGAATATCCCTGGATGTTGAGCTCCCAGCCTTGGTCACCCTGGAGCCATGTCTCCGTGATCCCAACTATATCATAGTCATTAATAGCTATCTGCACATTCAACTCATCCACCTTATTACGAATGCTCCTTGCATTGAGACACAAAGCCTTCAGGCTTGTTTTTACAACACTCTTACCCCTTATACTATTATGCTAAAAAGTGGCCCTTTTTGATTTTTGCCCTGGATGTTCCGGCCTGCCACTTTTACTTTTCACCTTGCTACCTATTGCTTCTACCCTCATTTTACACCCCCTCTTTCTCTACACTCACACATATAAGAAACCCTGTCCCTTTAACTTCATCCTCCACTATCCCATTCGACACCCCACCACCCTTATTCAGTTTAAAACCACCCGTGTAGCAGTGGCAAACCTGCCTGCCAGAATGCTGATCCCACACCTGTTAAGATGCAATCCGTCCCTTTTGTACAGTTCCCCCTTACCCCAAAACAGATCCCAGTGATCTAAGAATCTAAATCCCTGCCCCGTGCACCAGTTCCTCAGCCACACGTTCAGGTCCCGTATCTCCCTGTTCCTGCTCTCGCCAGCACGAGGAACTGGAAGCAAACCGGAGATAACAACCCTGGAGGTCCTGCTTTTCAGCATTTTTCCGAGCTCTCTAAAGTCACGCTGCAGAATATTCATCCCCTTCTTTCCGACACCGTTTGTGCCGACATGCACTACCACTTCCGGATGTTCACCTTCGCGCTTGAGGATTTTCTGCACTCTGTCCGTGACATCCTGGATCCTGGCACCAGGAAGGCAGCACACCATCCTCGCATCCCGTCTGTTGCCGCAGAAACCCTTGTCCGTACCTCTCAAAATGGAGTCTCCCACTACAATGGCGTTGCCTGCCTTAGGCCTTTTTGGTTCTGGCTCAACAGCCCTATTCGCATCACAAGCCAGTCCGCCGCCCAGTGTAAACACCTCTTCTGTCCCGACAGCTTCTAAGTGGGTGAACCTGTTCACAAGAGGTACAACACCCAGGGACGTTGGCATTCCATGCTTCCCTCCCTTTCTCACTGTCTCCCACCTTCTCTCTTCCAGTACCTTAGGTGTAACAATCCCCTGACTCCGCTTGTTTATCAACTCTATCTAGCTCTCTCTTGAAAGTATCCTTCTAAAAAGAAAATAAAGATGGTCGTCAGGAAACAGCAGATGTTTTCAATGGTTAAAAGAGTCACCGTGTAAACATCTCTACCACTGGGCAACTCTGTTTTTCAGTTCAAGGACATTTGGTGACTCACCTGAGCAGATGAGACCGACGTCGTTTCCGTGTGAGCAACTCATCTGAGCCCTGGGTAAGACTGGACAATCAACTAATCGGGACTCGTTCCCCTGACAGTGGTAGTTCTCCTTCCACACGAGGCCGGTTCCTCGGCCAAAGTGAGTAACTCCGGGAGTTGTGGCCACTGCACCGCACTGTAGGTGTTCACAGACCACGCCGGCATCAAGCAAGCTAAAGTACTGATCGCAAACTGTCCCCCACTCGTCTCCGTGTAGAACCTCCACCCGGCCAGAGCATCTATCCTTCCCACCCACCAGTCGTGGGCCATGGTTCCCTGTTTTTATGGGACAAAATGACAGTTAAATACACAATAATAATAGAGGAAAATATTAAAAGTTAGAAATTATTTGTTTATTTTTCTCATTTTTTAAGCGGCCACCTTCTAAAGTGTGTGCGCGTGGTGATATTTCAATACACACAGTGAATGGTTACGGTCTTCAACTCGGCAAATCGGGATCGTCAGTTTCCAATTATTTAGTTTAAAGTCCTGACCAAATAAATTCAGATCTCATCTGGAATACTTGCGGCTTTGGAGCGTTCACCAGAATAAAGTCACAACATGGATATGTGACGTTTTGGGTCGGAACCCTTCTTTTGCTTGAAGAGCCCAGACCTGAGACCTCGCCTATCCATTTCCACAGGAGTTGCGGCCTGACCCACTGACCTACTCCAGCATTTTGTGTATTTTACTGTAAACCAGCGTCTGCTGTTCCTTCTGCCAACACCTTGCGTCATGGCATTAGCAAAATGGAATATGTTACGTTTAACAGACCAGCTTATTGTAAATGCTAATGGGAAGTAATCGTTCACTGCGTTATTTTCTAATGCACTAATTGGTTCCCCATTTATAATAGGATCATATGACCCCCGCACCCCCCCCCCACCCCCCCCACCCCCATCACCACCCCAGTGCCAGGATCCTTGCTTGTACTTTTCTATGTGTAATCCTTTACATCTAAAGCCGTCCATGGTTTTCCTTCCTGCAGTGAACTGTCTTTCCACTCAAAATGCTCAAAGGTTTCAGTGAATAAGTACATTTGTTTATAAACAACTCTAATTATTTTACTCTAGGGTAATTTTTGATTCGGATTAATTGGACAATAGATGTTGCATCGCATGGATTTCACCATCTAAATATACTGTTAATTTCCTCCTTCTGAACTCCACATTGTAAACGCAAAATAATGTTGAACTATAGGAAATTATTCAAATTATTTTAGCCAGTTAATGCGTTTGCCAATATCACATCAAAATCGTGCACTGCTCAATTATATTCCAGCATTTCATCACCCCAATGATGAAAGTAGATGGCGAGATCTCATCCCTATCTTCCAAGTATAATGAGTGTTTATTAATAATTTGTTTCCAAAGGGTTTCTACAGCTATATTAATAGCAAAAGGATAACGAGGGATAAAAATTGGTCCATTAGAGAGTCAGAGTGGACAGCTATCTGCAGAGTCAAAAGAGATGGGGAAGATATTGAACAATTTCTGTTCTTCGGTACTCACCAAGGAGAAGGATATTAAAGGGAAGGGAAACAAGTAGAGTAGCTGTGGAAACAATGAGATTCAAAGAAGAGGAAGTACTGATACTTTTGAAAAATATAAAAGTGGATAAGTCTCCAGGTCCTGACAGGATATTCCCTATGACATTGCGGGAAGTTAGTGTAGAAATAGCAGGGGCTATGACAGAAATATTTCAAATGTCATTAGAAACGGGAATGGTGCCAAAGGATTGGCGTACTGCGCATATTATTCCATTGTTTAAAAAGTGTTCTAAGAGTAAACCAACCAATTATAGACCTGTTAGTTTGACGTCAGTGGTGGGAAAATTAATGGAAAGGATACTTAGAGATAATATATATGTAATCTGATTAGGAACAGTCAACATGGATTTATGCCTGGAAGGTCATGTTTGACGAATCTTCTTGAATTTTTTGAAGAGGTTACTAGGGAAATCAATGAGGGTAAAGCGGTGGATGTTGTCTATATGGACTTCAGTAAGGCATTTGACAAGGTTCCACATGGAAGGTTCATTAAGAAGGTTCAATTGTTGGGTATTAATAGTGGAGTAGCAAGACGGAATCAACAGTGGCTGAATGGGAGATGCCAGAGAGTAATGATGGATGGCTGTTTGTCAGGTTGGAGGCCAGTGACTAGTGGGATGCCTCAGGGATCTGTGTTGGGTCCACTGTTGTTTGTCATGTACATCAATGATCTGGATGATGGGTGGTAAATTGGATTAGTAAGTATGCAGATGATACTAAGATAGGTGGTGTTGTGGATAATGAAGTAGATTTTCAAAGTCTACAGAGAGATTTAGGCCATTTGGAAGAGTGGGCTGAAAGATAGCACATGGAGTTTAATGTTGATAAGTGTGAGGAGCTACATCTTGGCAGGCCAAATCAAAATAGGACGTACACGGTAAATGCTAGCGAATTGAGGAATGCAGTTGAACAGAGGTATCTAGGAATAACTGTACATAGTTCCCTGAAGGTGGAATCTCATGTAGATAGGATGGTAAAGAAAGCTTTTGGTGTGCTAGCCTTTATAAATCAGAGATTTATAAAGGCTAGCACAACTTTAATACATTGAGTATAGAATTTGGGATGTAATGTTAAAATTGTACAAGGCATTTGTGAGGACACTTCTGGAGTATGGTGTACAATTTTGGTCGCCAAATTATAGGAAAGATGTCAACAAAATAGAGAGAGTACAGAGGAGATTTACTAGAATGTGCCTGGGTTTCAGCAACTAAATTACAGAGAAGGGTTGAACAAGTTAGGTCTTTATTCTTGAGGTCATTGAGAGTAGGGAAGTTTCAAACAAGAGGACATGATTTGAGAATTAAGGGACAGATGTTTAAGGGTAACATGAGGGAAAACGTCTTTATTCAGAGAGTGGTAGCTGTGTGGAATGAGCTTCCAGTGGAAGTGGTGGAGGCAGGTTCGATTTTCTCATTAAAAAATAAATTGGATAGGTATATGGACGGGAAAGGAATGGAGGGTTATGGTCTGAGTGCAGGTAGATGGGACTAGGTGAGAATAGGTGTTCGGCATGGACTAGAAGGGCCGAGATAGCCTGTTTCCATGTTGTAATTGTTATATGGTTATATGGTTAAAGCTGGCACTCACCAGAACAGATCACACTGACATCGCTCGTGTGGTTGCAATGAAGACTTCCTAAAGAACGCGGACAGTCCCGTAGGCTTCTCTCATTACCCTTACATTCAAATACATCGCTCCGTACAAGGCCCGTTCCCTTTCCTAAATAAGCCCCTCTCGGAACAGACACGGCGACTCCACAATGAAGCTGATTGCACACCACATTGGCATCATCCATATCCCAGGCCAGGTCACACACGGTTCCCCAGGTTTCATCATACAGCACTTCCAGTCTTCCCGAGCACTGATCATCTTTGGGTACCAATCTTGGCACTCTGTGATCTGAAAAAAAATATAAAAGATAGTCATGAAAGCCACAATTATGAAGACAACTTACAAAAACATCCCTGAAAGTTCAGCACAAATCTGACGTTGAAATCAGTCCCTTACTAATGATATCTGTGCTCCCCTTCTCCTCCTTCCTCTATCACGATGCGCTAACATGCTGAGTACTATATTCTGCTCTCTGTAACTTCCTCTTTACACTATATATTGTATTTGATTATAAATATGCGTTGTGTATCTGATCTGTTTGCATAGCATGCAAAACAAAGCTTTTCACTCTTCCTCAGTAACGTCACAATGATAAACCTAAACCTAATCCTACAAGTCGAATATAATTATTATTTATGGAACATTTCGTCCTGCAGAACTTAACAAACTCCACAGGCAAGACTGTGCTAACTGACCCAGTGAATCTGTCTGCTCCTGTCCCATTAAACGAATTCCAAGTACAAACTGTAGAAAAAAGAACTATATACCATTCGGCCCACGTCTACTTCACCGTTAAGTCGTGGCTGGTCTAGCTTTACCTCTCAACCCCTTTCTCCTGCTTTCTCATCATAACCCCTGACAACCTTATTCAACACGAATCTGTCAATCCCCGCCTTACAATTATAAGACAATTACAATTACTTTTAGAAACATAGACATAGAAATATAGAAAATAGGTGCAGGAGGAGGCCATTCGGCCCTTCGAGCCAGCACCGCCATTCATTGTGATCATGGAAGATCGTCCCCTATCAATAACCCGTGCCAGACTTCTCCCCATATCCCTTGGCTCCACTAGCCCCTAGAGCTCTATCTAACTCTCTTAAATTCATCCAGTGATTTGGCCTCCACTGTCCTCTGTGGCAGGGAATTCCATAAATACACAACTCTCTGGGTGAAAAAGGTTTTTCTCACCGCAGTCATAAATGACCTCCCCTTTATTCTAAGACTGTGGCCCCTGGTTCTGGACTCCCCCAACATTGGGAACATTTTTCCTGCATCTAGCTTGTCCAGTCCTTTTATAATTTTATCCATTAACTTGGCCTCCACAGCCGTCTGTGGCAATAAATTCTGCAGATTTATCACTCTGTAATGAAAGAGATTCTTCCCCTTCCCTTTCCAAAGGTACGTCTTTTACTGAGGCTGTGGCCTCGGGGCCTGGGCTCTCCCATGCGCGCTAATCCTCTCCACATTCACGCTACCCAGGCCTTTCCTATTTGGTGAGTTTCTATGAGGGCCCCTTCATCCTTCTAAACTCTAGTGAATACAGGCCCATTGCCTTAAAACTCATCATATGTTAACCCAGTTCTCGATGGAAACATTCTCTGAAACCTCCTCTGAACATGCTCCAAATTCAGCACATCCGTTCCCATTGCCGATATCCGCAGCTGACCTCCGATACCACGACCCCCCCGCCCCGCCCCCGTCCTCCCAAGGCAGTGACATATGTTGACCCGGGAAAACGATAATCCAGAACAGCTCTGGAAAGAAATGTATCAGTCTCCGACAGCCGCTGATTCACCAAATCAGTCCCTCCATCCGCGTGTTTCTTGCCCCGTCATTGTACCGGGTGAGAGTATTTAATGCTCCCGGTTGTGTTTGTTTAATTAAAACCAGAATGTGAGATCCAGAAGCGAAATTTGATTCCAATTGGACAGGAATAAAACGGACAGACACTGGATTTAATTTCACACCACTCGCCGCGGGCGGTCAGTCCGAGTCATTTACATCCAGGGCATCCCGGAAATCACCAAACTGCGGAACAAAGAGAGAAAAAGCTGATGTTTACCTTCGCAGATAACGCCGGCATCCCGGGAGTGCGGACGGCCAATGTCCCCCCATGGCTGTGATTTACACTCCCGCAGAGCGGCCTCGCTCCCGCTGCACTGAACACCATACGTCACAACGGGTCCGGACCCCGGTCCAAAGTGAGCTCGGCCCGGGGCTTTCACCGCGGCGCCGCAGCCCAGCTCCCGACACACCACCGCCGCGTCCTGCAGGTCCCAGCCGCGATCATACACAGTCCCCCAGTTCCCCTTGTAGTGAACCTCCACTCTCCCGGCGCATGGACTGCCCCCGTTCACCAGCCTCAACTTCACGCTTTCTGAAAACAAAAATCAGAAAATAGAAGAACAAACGTTGCCGCCGGTATGAGCCGCGGGTCAGTCGGCGCCCCGCACACCGCGCTCCCAGCCACCCCTAGCTCCAACCATTCAAAGTCCACGTGTACCACGGAATGATCAACGGGAGCGGCAGACCCCGAATGAACTGTAAACAGTGTCAACAATATGCAGTAAGCTGGTAACCGTCCGGAGAACCGGGATCACCCGGTCATTCTTGGGATGAAAGCGGCGCCCGAGCAGGCAGGGTGAGCTGCGGACACAGAGTGCTGGAGTAACTCAGCGGACACCCACCCATGTTCTCCTGAGATGCTGCCTGTCCAACCCAGTTACTCCAGCACTGTGGTTTTTTATTATAAACCAGCATCTACAGTTCCTTGTGTCTCCAAGTTCAGCTGCAGGTTCGTTTTCATTCTCGGGAGAGCGGCTGATGAGCTGCGCGGGTCAGTGCCCCGCTGTACTCAAAGCTCATGTGACGGGCAATGGAACCCAAACGTGTTAGAGGTGTGAAGGCATTCCTGGAATTGGACGCCAAAGGTGAAAGATCCGGACTGGGACTCCACAGTGGGATGAGCAGTGGGAACACGCTTGGAACCGGGAACCATGTCAGCAGAGTCGACTCCCCACACTGCGCGCTTCAGGGACATTACTGATCGTCACTCCGTCTGTAGACGGCAGTCACCTCGCAAGTAGCATTAAAGGTCTTCAGTAACAATCAGTCTCAGTAGCCGCACTCTTAACGCGGTGAAAGTTAAGCGAGGTTACCTGAAGGGTCCGCCTGACAATCCCCGGGGCGGCCTGAAATGAGAAATAAAGAATGAGATTTGGCTGTGTGACGGGTGGAGTGATGGGGTTGGGCAGTGGGAGCGAATGGGTCCATGGGGAGGTGGGCATCTCATTAATGAAACCATCACCGGAAAAAGTCCCGACAGTAACCTGAGAGGCAGCGTTCCGAACCGCTACAGAGAGTTGTTTCACCTTCCCACCTGCTTTTTTAGATGTTACTGTAAATTAGTATCAACAGTCAGATAATCCTATCGTCTCTTTTGTAATGAAATTTATTGTTAGATCTACAGAGATCTGGACCCAATTTACCGATGTGGTAAATTTGGTCCATGCCGACCAGATTGTTAAATACCTGCCCCAGCTGCCTCCCCTGGCAGCTTGTTCCATATACCCAACACCCTGTGTCTGGAAAAAACGCCCCTCTGGATCCTATTAAATCTTTCCTGTCTCATCTTAAACCTTTAGCCTCTGTTGTTTTAATTTCTCCTATCCTGGTTTAAAATACTCTGTACCATTCACCTTATTAATTCCTCTTGTGATTATATGCACCTCCATCGCCCCTTGGTCTCCTGCGCTCCAAGGAATAAATTCCTAGCTTGTCCAATCTCTCTCTACAGCTCGGGTCCTTAAGTGCTGGAAACGTTCTTGTAAATCTTCACTGCATTCTTCCCGTCATAATGGCATCCTTCCGACACCAGGGTGACCCTTTTAGAACGACAGGGAACAATATACCTGAAAAGTAGGCCTGTCGGGCCACGACAACTCTCCTATCGCCTCTGGTGAACTATCAGGTTCGGGCACATTTTACGTAGCCTTGAAAATACATTGTGTTACCACTCTAACTGATAATTCGCATGGAAAAATTCATAATGCAATTAACAGTGAATAAACCCATCCTTACTCCCCTAGAATAAATCATTTAATTGTTTTCAGTTTTCGGTACATATGACAGTTAAAAATGAAACACTCTTGAAATAGCTCCTGTCTGTGAGGTTCACACTGTCACGAGTTCAGATTCTCATTTCAATTTTACTTTCCACAGACGATACAAAGTGAACTGACCCGTGTGCCAAACTCGATCATTTTAATTTTCAGCGGACAGCCACGCCTTCATTTCCCCTCCAACAAAATTTACGATGAAATTCCCTCCGATGGATTTGCAGGATATTTTTCTGTGTTCAACACCGTCTACCACATGATGGACAAATGACCTGATCCCAGACTACTGAAGATATTCTGCCCCTAATTTCTATACTACTTTCCAGTATCTTAATACAGGTGCGGCGATGCTAATATTTACGACTCAATGACTCTATTTATTTTCAGATTTGCTTGTGGAGAATGCTTGAATGATATTCCAACGTTACACGTTGGTTCCTTTGTGTCCTGCGTTGTCCAGCAATAACTGGGCACGACTTACTCCCACACCTGAGTTCTGCTATCCACTTGGCTCCAGGAACAGATACTGTCTCGCCAGTTGCCATTTCCTTTTAACTAAATTTTCAAGAAGTGGGGAAAGTCTATTTACGTTCACAGTTTCAACCCCGCGTTACAATTTGTGAATCTAGATAATGTTATTCAATTCTATGCCTTTCGCCGATTGCACAAACTCGGCCCGTGGACTATGCAGTGGACAATTGACCGCATGCACAATAGGCCCATTAATTTAGTGTTATATCTCACGAAGTAATAATAATATAAACAGCACAATCGTATCTGACGATTTGGGAATCATTAGGATCATATTTTCTCAGACGTGTATTACGATTATTCAAGTATTTAATGCACGCGGAAGCAGTACCATTACACATCATGTATAAAACACAGTTCCCATTCCAAACTTCTAAGGACAAGAGGAGACCATTCAGCCCATCGGCTCCATACCAAGCACTGTACAACAGTCTCGTTGATTTAATTCACCCTCCTTATTTCCCTTCATTCGGGCCCATCAACACTTCTTTCATCCGTTTGACCATTCTACTCAAGATAATTTACAGTAGGTAATTAAACTACGTAGCAACAAATCATTGGGATGCGCGAAGAAACGCGAGCACCCGGGCAAACGCGCACAGTCACAGGGAAGATGCAAGTGTAATAGCATGTTATACAGCACCGGTGGTAAGGAATGAACCGAGATCGCTACAACTGGGTGGAAGCAGCGGTAGTAAAATTAAATAGAGGATACCGATAACGTGCTCCTTCCAACCAGTAGAGCCACTACAGGCAGCGTCATAGACCCGAGTTCAATGCCGACCTCGGGTGCTGTCAGTGTGGATTTTGTACGTTCTCCTAGTGCCTGTGTGGGTTTCCCCCGCGCGTTCTGTTTTTGTCCTACATTCCAAACCGGGCATTTACCCGCTGTAAATATTCCCTCATGTGCATGAGTGGCAGTATCTTCGGGGAGTTGATGAGAACGAGAACAAATAAAATAGGATTAATGATGCAATTGGATGTTTGCTGCTAGCCTGAGACTCGGTGGTCAAGGGGTCTTTCCATGTTGTTTGTTTAAACCAGAATCTGCAGTTCCTTCCTACACATTTACATAGATGCCAACGTGGTGTCAATTACACAGGCTCCAACAATATTCAATGACGTGATGTTATCTTAACGACAAAATCAGAAGAAAAGTTGGTGTTTGATTTAGCCAGCGCCCAATTTCTGCCGATAATTCACGGATGAATATGTCCTGCTTTTGTTTTCTGATTTGTGTAATGAGGTGGACGGGAATGGAGAAACAACAGCTGAATATATGCCTGAATTTATCTATAAAGCATCAAATGAGATAAATCTTCAAAGCAAAGAAGTAAAACTCTGAAACTCTCAACAGAGAGAAAACAGAGGTGAGTTCTGTACATCAGTCCCAACGTGGACTGTTTTACTTTCCTCAGAAGCTGCGGCCCCGTCGAAGGTTCTGTTTGCGCGTCTCACTGCCTCATTATGTATTTAACACGAGGTATATGTAGGAGATAAACTATCAAGGCGAAATTTGTTACGGAACTGCAGTGAACTTTTAACCAACATAGAACAAGTGAAAAGCAATTTAAAGAAAATTGCAACATCTCTCTAACTGCGATTCTCCACCTAAACAGAATGGAGAATGCACAAATGCCCCGAGAAATAAATGTGTTGCTACTAATAGCTGGACACGCATAGTGCCAAACTGAAAACTCGGTTAATATACAATGTGACGCATTTGAAGATCATTGACCACTGTGTGGAAATGTCAGCGTCAATGTCCATCGAAATGAGTGTTCAATGACAATATTAATGCTGATTTTAACAGTGTTCAGTCTACATCAGGATGACTTTTAATGATAGAACATTAATAAAACCTTTCCAACACCAGAATACTAACTACATTTTATAAATATGCTCAGTTCACAGTATGACATGGTGGATAAAAATAGCTGCAACTGAACACTATAAGCGACAGGAATTTGTGTGCGGCTTCAGTCAGCAACAGCTGCAGCTTTGGATGCTGTTGTTCACCTCAAGGAGTTTATACTCTCTGGACTCCGATGTGCTCTGCCCCAAAAGTGACCGTCCTATACCTCTGATGAATTCAGAGTAATAATCTCTTTCTGAATTGCAGTACACAAGACCCGAGTCTTGCGGGTGGACTGATCTGAGACTGAAGAAAATTCCCGTGGACGAAATATCACGTTTAAATCTGTTTTCAAAAATCTGAATGGGACGTTAAATGTGTTAAATCTTGGCGACATTACCCAAATATATAGCGTATTCCGACGGAATTGAACGACTGTT
Source organism: Amblyraja radiata (assembly GCF_010909765.2). Lineage (NCBI taxonomy): Eukaryota > Metazoa > Chordata > Chondrichthyes > Rajiformes > Rajidae > Amblyraja > Amblyraja radiata. The sequence goes on along the minus strand of NC_045994.1, from coordinate 7,454,397 downwards.
ATACAAGGACACAAATAGCAAACATTAGAAAATAGCTAATTAATTATAGAAAGCAAATAACACACTTCAATATTCCATCCAGCCGTTGTCAAGGTGAATGAACCTATTTTTTAAAATCCACTCTGCTCCTGTGCCCTCATTACAAAACACCCAAAGCCCTGATCGGGACAGGTGGAAAATTCACACGTGGACGACATTTTTCATCACTTTAATAGATCACCATGTTTTCATCCCAACATTTAGAGATACAGACATAAAGGGCTGCAGTAGCCCAGCGGGTCAGGCAGCATCAGTTTGAAGAAGGGGGCCGATTTGAAACGTCATCTATCCATGTTCTCCAGAGATGCTGCCTGACACGATGTGTTATTCGAACAAATTGAGTTTTTTTGTAAACCAGTATCTGCAGTCCCTCGTGTCTCCATTCGGAGATACATATTTTCTGATCGACATATCAAACAGAGATAAACTGAAGTTAGCTGTTAATAGAAAATGCAGGACGTGGAGCAAGTGGAAGCAACTGAAAAACGTATCGGTATTTCATCAAACGCAACTGAATATTCTGCAGAATATTCAATATAGGCGAATCAATTTCAAAAGAAAGGAGATGTAAAGATTGCCGAAAGTCTACTCGATCAGGCAATGCGCATTTCCCTTTGATGGAGTTTATAACATAAACCTTAACCAAAACCGTGAACATTGAGAAACTATACGATCGACTGAACGTGGCACTAAATAGATGCGTCAATGAGGTGGACGGGGATTGAGAAACAACAGCTGAATATATGCCTGAATTAATCTAGAAAGCAGCAAATGGGAGAAATCTTCAAAACAGAGGTAAAACTCTGACACACTCAGTACCTGTGGAAAGAGAAACAAAGGTGATTTGTTCTCTGCTGTTCTTTCCACAAATTCTGTCCATCAGTCCCAACGTGGACTATTATACTTTCCTCAGCAGCTGCTGCCCCGCCGATGGTTCTGTTTATACGTCTCCCTCCATCTCCCTCTCTCTCTCTCTCTCTCTCTCTCTCTCTCTCTCTCTCTCTCTCTCATTGAGCATTTAACACGAGGCACACGAATGAGATAAAACATCAAGTTGAATTTTGTCACGGAAATCTGCACAAAACCTTCAAGCTAAATCGAAGAAGTGAATTTGCAACATCTCACAAATTGCGATTCTCCACATAAACAGAATGGAGAATACAAAAATGCCCAGAGCAAAATGAGTTGCTACTTATCGCCGCACACACCTAGGGGCAAACTGAAAACTCAGTTTAATATATAATGTCACACATTTGAAGATAATTGTAGGCAAATTAAACTCTACCACTGTGTGGAAATGTCGATGTCAATATCCTTCCAAGTGAGTGATTAAGATCAATGACAACATGAATGTTAATTTTAGCAGTGTTCATTCTGCATCGGTATGCCTTCTAATGTTGTAAAATTAATAAAACATTTCCAACAACACGATACTAACTGCAATTCATAAATTTGCTCCGCTCACTCTATGATATTTATGGAATTCCCTGCCACAGAGGGCAGTGGAGGCCAAGTCATTGGATGGATTTAAGAGAGAGTTAGATAGAGCTCTAGGGGCTAGTGTAGTCAAGGGATATGGGGAGAAGGCAGGCACGGGTCATTGATAGGGGACGACCAGCCATGATCACAATGAGTGGCGGTGCTGGCTCGAATGACCGAATGGCCTCCTCCTGCACCTATTTTCTATGTTTCTATATGGGGGATAAAAGAAGCTGCAACTGATCACTATCAGCGACAAGAATTTGTGTGCGGCTTCAGTCAGCAACAGCTGCAGCTTTGGATGCTGTTGTTCACCTCAAGGAGTTTATACTCTCCGGACTCCGATGTACTCTGCCCCAACAGTGACCGCCCTATACCTCTGATCAATTCAGATTAATAATCTCTTTCTGAATTGCAGTACACAAGACCCGAATCTTGCGGGTTGACTGATCTGCGACTGAAGAAAATTCCCGTGGATGAAATTTCACGTTTAAATCTGTTTGACAAAATCGGAATGGGATGTTAAATGTGTTAATCTTGGCGACATTATCCAAACACACACTGTTCCGACAGAAGTCAGCAACTTGTTACCAGATGGCTCTGTTAGAAAATATTAGAAAATAATGAATTATTTATAAACATAATTGCCACATTTGAATAGCCCACTTCTCCCGTCATAAATTTGGAGTAAATGAACATATTTTCTCATCTCTGCTCCTGTGCTTTCATGTTAAAAACACACAAACCCCTGATCTGGACAGGTGGAAATTTCACACGTGGCAGAAATTTATCATCAATTTAATAGATCACTATTTTTTCAATACAACATTTAGTGATAAGCCACAAAGTGCTGGAGTGACTCAGTGGATCAGGCAGCAACACTTTGAAGAAGGGTCCCGACCCGAAATGTCATCTATCCAAGTTCTCCAGAGACGCTGCCTGACCCGTTGTGTTAATCCAGCAAATTGTGTTTTTGTTCGTAAAGCAGCATCTGCAGGCCCTTGTGTATTCATTCAGAGAATAAATATTTTCTACTATCCACAGTCCATACACCACAACGTTCAATTATGTGGCTATAAACATACGGGAATATAGAGTATAATAATAAATATCATGTTAATTGATCACCGAATACTTTCAACATTCTCAATGAACTCACAGTTCCAAATCTGCAATACAACCAAAGTCAAGAAGGACCGCAGCATTCTCCCAGCGGCCAATTGCAGCGATGACTCCAGGACTTCAACTGAACACCCACTACGGACATAGAATGGTCTCTCCAAAACTTCTGACACATTGACGTATCTGAGAGTTAATTCTTTGATAACAGTTTTCATAGTAAATTATGTTTTGCTCCAAACAACCAATAGATTTTGAACGAAGTAAGGCGTGAACTGCAGTCTGCTCGAATGCACCAATGAGAAAGAACCTGCCCATTAATGGGTTTATCCCATCCATTTTCTTTCTTTCGCCTTCTGTTGAGAAACCAATGAAGGGATTAAAAGTAACATTAACAAATTTGCAGATGACACAAAACTGGGTGGGGGTGTGAACTGGGAGGAGGATGCTATGAGATTGCAGGGTGACTTGGTCAGGTTGGGTGAGTGGGCAGATGCATGGCAGATGCAGTTTAATGTGGATAAATGTGAGGTTATCCACTTAGGTGGCAAAACAGGAAGGCAGATTATTACCTGAATGTTGTCAAGTTGGGAAAAGGGGAAGCACAACGGGATCTTGGGGTCCTTGTTCATCAGTCACTGAAGTAAGCATGCAGGTACAGCAGGCAGTGAAGAAAGCGGATGGCAGACGGTCATATGTTGGTAGAATGGAGCGACTGGGCTTGTATACTCTGGAATTTAGAAGGATGAGAGGGTTTCTTATTGAAACATAAGATTATTTAGGGTTTGGACACGCTAGAGGCAGGAAACATGTTCCCTATGTTAGGGGAGTCCAGAACCAGGGGCCTCAGTTTAAGAATAAGGGGTAGGCCATTTAGATTGGAGATGAGGAAAACTTTTTCACCCAGAGAGCTGGGAATCTGTGGAATTCTCTGTCTCAGAAGGCAGTGGGGGGCAATTCTCTGGATGCTTTCAAGAGAGAGTGAGATCGAGCTCTTAAATATAGCAGTGTCAAGGGATATAGTGAGAAGGCAGGAACGGGGTATTGATTGGGGATGATCAGCCATGATCACAGTGAATGGCGGTGCTGGCTCAAAGGGCCGAATGGTCTACTCCTGCACCTATTGTCTATTGTCTATTGAATTTGAAATGGAAACGTGTCACCGAGCCGATACCTGCATCCAAGAAGCAGACAGTTAAAGAAGCTTACCGTCAGAGAGGAGCTGGTTGATCCCAGTGTCCACAGTGTGATCCAGACCATGTGGGTGCTCTTCTCATTTACATCCTTCCACCACCAGGTGCTTTGGCAATTTGCAAACAGTTCAGGGCACCCAGCCCACACGCACTCTCAGCAGCCGCCTAACATCACGGGAAGAAACCAGACTCCAACTATGGACAAAAAGGCTTGAGGACGACCCCCCTCCTACTGACATGGGAATCCCTCCTTCTGAAGCCCTCCCTCCGGGCTCAGAAGCACCATGGGTCCAGTGGAAGACGCTCAACCGCCTGAGAACAGGAACAGGGCGATCAAAAGCTGCCATGGCCAGATGGGGCTATGAAACTGGCCAAACCACCTGTGAATGTGGAGAAGAGGACCATACAATGCAGCACTGCCTTGTCTGCCCCCTACTACCCAACCAGTGCAGCTCAAAGGATCTTGCAGTGTTCAACAAAAACGCAAAGGACTGTGTAAAGGAATGGGAAACTGTCATATAGTCAACCAGCTTCAAAGACACGAAAAGAAGAAGAAGCAGCCGCCTGAAAATACCACACCATGCTGAATGCAGATTTAATTCATTTTTATTGTGCCCTGTATCACAGTCTCCAATGTAGGAGAGAATAAACATATTTCATACTCTCATGTTTTTATGTTCATGTCATAGGAGCAGAATTAGGCCATTTGGCCCATCGATTCTATTCCACAATTCAATCATGGTTGATCTTTCCCTCTGAATCCCATTCTCCCACCTTCTTCCTCACGTTTGGCTTCCTTGATAATTAATAACCTTTCAATCTCTGCTTTAAACATACCCAATGCCTTGGCTTCCACAGTCGTCTGTGGCAATGAATTCCACAAATAAACTAACCTCTGGCAAAATAATCGAAACATAGAAACATAGAAAATAAGTGCAGGAGTAGGCCATTCGGCCCTGCGAGCTTGCACCGCCATTCAATATGATCATGGCTGATCATCCAACTCAGTATCGTGTACCTGCCTTCTCTCCATACCCCCTGATCCCTTTAGCCACAAGGGCCACATCTAACTCCCTCTTAAATATAGCCAATGCACTGGCCTCAACTACATTCTGTGGCAGAGAATTCCAGAGATTCACCACTCTCTGTGTGAAAAATGTTTTTCTCATCTCGTTCCCCCTTATCCTTAAACTGTGACCACTTGTTCTGGACTTCCCCAACATCGGGAACAATCTTCCTGTATCTACCTTTCCAACCCCTTAAGAATTTTGTAAGTATCTGTAAGATCCCCCCTCAATCTTCTAAATTCTAGCGGGTACAAGCCGAGTCTATCCAGTCTTTCTTCATATGAAAGTCCTGACATCCCAGGAATCAGTCTGGTGAAACTTCTCTGTACTCCCTCTAAGAATGTCCTTCCTCAGATTAGGAGACCAAAACTGTACGCAATACTCCAGGTGTGGTCTCACCAAGACCCTGTACAACTGCAGTAGAACCTCCCTGCTCCAATACTCAAATCCTTTTGCTATCCTCCTCATCATTCTAACATGATGTCCTTTTATTCCGAGGCTGTGCCCTGTGGTCCTAGATTCTCCCACTACTGGAAACATCCTCTCAGCATCCACCCTGTGTGGTCGTTTCATTATTTAGTAGGTTTCAATGAGATTCCTACTCATCCTTCTAAACACACACAAGTACAGGCCCAAAGCCATCACATGCTCCTCATACGTTAACCCAATCCTCCTTGGGATCATTCTCATCAATCTCTTCTGGACTCTCTCCAATGCTAGCAAATCCCTACTCAGATATGTGGACCAAAACTGTTCACAAAACAAATGCAGTCTGACTGGGCATCCTATAAAGCCTCAGCATTGCATCCCTGCTTTTATATTCTAGTCTGAGAAGCTGACAGACCTCGGCGTCCCGACTCCCACCTGCAACTGGATCTTGGATTTCCTGACTGAAAGACCACAGGTGGTGAGGATGGGAAGGAGGGTGTCTGCAGAGCTCACCGTCAGCACAGGATCACCACAAGGCTGCTGTCTCATTCCCAAACTTATCACCCTGTACACACACGACTGTGTCTCCACCCAGGAAAATACCATCATTATTAAGTATGCGGATGATACTGAACTGGACTTTGAACACTGCTGCCACAGTGAAATCCTGGGCCTCATCAAGGGGGGGGGGACGAGTCGGGCTACAGGAGTCTGGTGAACGACACTCTTGCCAATGGTGAGGTGAACGACCTAAGCCTCAACACAGGCAAGACAAGAGAAATAATAATGGACTTCAGAAAAAATCCACCTCCCCTGCAGCCCCTCATCATCAAGGGGACTATGGTGGAGAGGGCTGACAGTTACAGATACCTGGGATTACAAGTAACATCAGATCTGAACTGGACTTTGAACACTGCTGCCACAGTGAAAAAAGCCCAGCAGAGACTGTACTTCATCAGGCTGCTCAGAAAAGCTGGTCTGCACTGTTGCCCTCTCACCCAGGTCTACAAAGGACTGATAGAGAGCATCCTCACCACAGGCATCACGGTGTGGTATGGAAACACCACACAGACAGAGAGGAAGGCTGCAAAGTGTCATAAAGACTGCAGAGAGGATTATCAGAACGGAACTCCCCTCCATGGACACAATCTACACACAGCGCTGTCAAAAAAGAGCAGAGAGAATCATCAGAGACACACTACAACCAGCTCCCTCCCTGCTCAAACACAAAAACTGCACATACAACCTCAGGCACAGACGAGCAGACAGCATCGCCATAAACAGAACACGCTTTTTTAAGAGCTTCTTCCCTGCCACAGTGAGACTCTTGGCCAAAACAAAATGAACTGATGTCCTGACCTACCTCATAGCATATCATATTATATCATATTATATTGTCTCCTGGGCCTGTGCAATTTACAATGCAATCGACACTTTTATATAGGGTTTGTGTAATTTACAATGCTCTCACTTTCCCCTTTATATAGGGTTTTAGGCACTTTCTTTTTTATTTCTAGAGAAGTATATGTTTTTATAGATTATGTGTCTTTCTGTGTGTCTTTTTAACTTGACTTGATTTGACTCTCTGAACAACCGCACAAGAGTTCCTATGTGTGTAAGCACAAATGGCAAATAAAGTTTTTGACCTTTGACCTTTGACCTTAGTCCTCTCAAAATGATTGCTAACATGACATTTGCCTTCCTTACTACTGATTTAACTGCAAATTAATCTTTTGGGAACACTCCACCGGTACTCCCAAGTCCCTTTGCACATCAGATTTCTGACTCCTCTCCCTATTTACAAAATAGTCTATGCCTTTAGTCCTACTATCAAAGTGCATGACTGTACACTTTGCTTCACCGTATTCCATCTTCCACCTCTTCCAACCTGTCCCAGTCCTTCTGCAGACTCCCTGCTTCCTCTAGATTAGCTACTCCTCCACCTATCTTCGTATCATCTGCAAACGGCCAAATATCCATCAATTTCCTCATCCAAATCATTGATAAACTATGTGAAGAGTAGCGGCCTCAACCCCGACTACAACGGAACACCACTAGTCACCAGTAGCCTATCACAAAAAGTCCCTTTTCCCCACTCTTGGCCTTCTGCCATTCAGTCAACCTGCTATCCATGCAGGTATCTTCCCTCTAATACCTTGCACTCTCATCTTGTTTAGCAGCATCACATGGGGCAAGTTCTCCATCTGTCATAGAGTCATACAGCATGGAAACAGGCTCGACAGCCCCAATTGTCCATGCTCACCAAATTGCCCCATCTAAGCTAGTCTCATTTGCACACATTTGACCCATATGGCTCTAAACCTTTCCTTTCATGTATCTCTCCATGTGTCTTTTAAATGCTGTTATAGTCCCTGCCACAGCTACTGTCCCTCCTCTGGCAGCTCGTACCAGAAAACCCACCATTCCCTGAGAAAGAAAGTTGTCCCTTGGATTTCTAATGAATTTTTCCCAGTCACCTTAAACCTTTGTCATCTGGTTATTGATTTCCCTACCCTAGATACAAGATTGTGCATTAATGGGAAGGGCGGTGTTTCAGATGCTCAGGTGGTGGGGGCGTGGGGTGGGTCAGGTGCTGTGTGTGGGGGGGAGGGGCAAGTACTGTGTGTGGAGGAGGGTCGAGTGCTGTGTGAGAGATGAGGCAAATGCTGTTTGTGGGGGAGGGACAAATGATGGGGGGGGGGGGGGACAAGTGCTGTGTGGGGGTGGGAGGGTCAATTGATTAAGAGGATAATGTAAATTAGTTTTGTGATTTTGAGTCTTGTGATTGTTTTTTTCTTTCTTGGGTGAGTGCAGCGGTGGTGGCAGGTAAATTGGTTCAATACTCCTCAATCAGGATGTAGGAAGGGAGGACAACTGCTGGTGACCCTGACGATTATACCTGTAGGTATTGTGTCCAGGTACAGCTTGTAAAGGACTGTGTTAGGAAGCAAGACATGCATCAGGATGACCTTTGGACAATCCACTGTGGCGATGAGTTCCACAGATTAACTGCCCTCTGACTAAACTTCCTCCTCACCTTCTTTCTAAAACAGTGAGTTTTAATTCTGTTGCTATGACCTCTGGTCCTAGACTCTCCCACAAGTGGGAACATCCACTCTATCTATGCCTTTCATTATTCTGGAAACTGCAATGAGTTCCCCCCTCGCAAACCTTCTAAAATCCCTAAACTCCTGCGAGTCGAGGCCCAGTGCTGTCAAATGCTTATAATATGCAAAGCCACTCATTTATGGAATCATTCTTGTAAACCTCCTCTGGACCCTCTCCAGAGCCAGCACATCCTTTCTCAGATCTGGGGCCCAAATGTCTTCAAAACAAATCCCATGATTGTCCATTGTGGGTACTTGTGGCATTTTGCTGGATATTTGCAGCAGATTTTAAATTATGAATTCTAACAACATATCCACTTGCAGAAATGATAATTTTCTACATGAATTAGCAATGACATGTACCCTACACACAATTAGAAAAGGTCTGACGAGATGGTAACGCTGAACATTGCCCTTCATATTTTAAACCCTGTATTTAAAATGTACTGGCCACATTCTGCAGAGGCACAGCAAGTCTCTGTAAAACCTGTTTGCATGTTGAGCTGGCAGGAAACACCTGGCATAGTGGTGTTTACTGGGCTTATCTATAAATTGTCATATCCTCTGATTTACCAAAATATAGAAAACATTTAGAGATAAATGCTGTACGTATTTCCACAGTACACTGTGCTTTGATTTGGAAGATTTTAGATCCAAGTTCTATTCCAGAACCTTCATTCAAAATGCTTTGGTCTGTAGAAAGGTCTGGACCCAAAATGTCACCTCTTCCTTTGCTCCAGAGATGCTGCCTGACCTGCTGAGTTACTCCAGTTTCTTGCGTTGTCTTTGATTTAAACCAACATCTGCAGTTCATCCCTACACATTTTGTCTGCTCCACAGCAAAATCTCCTCAAGGTTTGCCTGCTTTGAAGAAGTTCTCCTCCTCTCTCCAATGAGAGTTCTGCAGCACTCTATTTTACTGCACACCCTCTGTGATCCCTCCTCCTTCCTACACTTCTGACTGACCCTATATATTCCCCTCATGATCTTACACATCTCTATAGCATCACCCCTTTTACTAGTTTTTCATTTTTTGATGACCTCTTGACCCCCCCCCCCCCATCCTCTCTTTTCCGCTGCTCCCCTCCTCAGTGCCTCATCTGGTCTCCCACCTATTCCCCCCCACTAACCCCACCCCCCCCCCCCATTCACCACCTCACCCTCCCCACATCCCCACCCCTTCCCCCACGTCCCACCCAATCCACTCCCCACCCCCAACCTCCCCCCCCACTATCCACACACTACCCCCCCCACTCCCCCCCACACCCCCCACACTCCCCCCCACTCCCCACCCACTACCCCCAATGCCACACCCCACCGCCCCCACACTACACCCTCCCACATGACTACACCCCCACTCCCCCTTCCCCCGCCACCCCTCCCCACTAGCCACCACAAAACCCACCACACCTCTCCCCCTCACTCCACCCCCACTCCCCTTCCCCTCTCCCACTCTCACTCTAAACATCCCCCCCCAACCTCCACTCCCCCCTCCCCCCCCCCCCCCCACTCACTCCCCCTCCCCACCCCACCCACTCCCCCTCCCCTGAGCGTCTCCAGAGACGCTGCCTGACCTGCTGAGATACTCCAGCACTTTATGTCCTTTTGTGTATTAACAAGGCATCTGCAGATCTTTTTGACCACGTAACTTCACAACATGACTTCTTCCTGCACAAAACAAGGAATTATTTTCTTAGCCAAGTTTTTCCAGTGCAATTAAAACACCAGCTGATAGGATTTCACTTCTGAAGAAGGGTCTCAACCCGAAAAGTCACCCATTCCTTCTCTCCAGAGATGCTGCCTTTCCCGCTGAGTTACTCCGGCATTTTGTGTCTATCTTTGTTAATGGAACTCAGCAGGCCAGGTAACATCTGTGGAGGAAAATGGACAGACTATGTTTTGGATCAACCCAAATGAATGCCTCCTGACCTGCTGAGTTCCTCTGGAGCTTTTTTTCTTGTTTCCCCCAAGATCCAGCACATGCAGACCCTCGTGTCTCTGTATAAACCAATGGGCTCTAGTAATAGAATTCAACCACTGATCACTATGTGGAAGGGCAGGAGAGATCAGGCTGAGTTTCTAATCCAAACTGAATTAGTGACCGGCCTGTGAACAAGCGAGCTGCCTGTGACAAGTGGTGAGCCTCAGTGTTCGCTGCTGGGCCCATTGCTGTTTGTCATCTACATCAATGATTTGTATGAGAACGTACATGGCATGATTAGCAAATTTGCAGATGACACAAAAGTGGGTGGTGTTGTAGATAGTGAAGATGGTTGTCAAATATTGCAGCAGGATCTTGATCAGTTCTGCAAGTGGGCTGATGGACTTTACCTCACTAGAGACCCTCGGACTATCTTTGATTGGACTTACTGGACTTTATCTTACTCTAAACGTTATTCACGTTATTCCCTTCATCGTGTATCTATGGGTGGCTCGATTGTAATCATGTATTGTCTTTCCACCGAATGGTTAGCACGCAACAAAATCTTTCCACTGTACCTCAGTACACTTGAGAATAAACTAAGCTAAACATGGTGACCGTAGCGGGAGAGCTACTACCTTACATCACTAGAGACCCGGGTTCGATCCTGACTACGGGTGCTGTCTGAACGGAGTTTGTACGTTCTCCCCGTGACCTGCGAGGGTTTTCTTCGAGCTCTTTGGTTTCCTCCCACACTAAAAGGAAGTACAGGTTTGTAAGTTAATAGGCTTGGTATAAATGTAAAATTGTCCCTAGTGTGTGCAGAGTAATGTTAATATGTGCGGGGATCACTGGTCGGTGCGGACTCAGTGGGCCAAAGGGCCTGTTTCCGCGCTGTATCTCTAAACCAAACTAAACTGATAGTTTGAAATGCAAACCCCCAGATTCAGGAACAGTTTCGTGCCGGCTATTATCAGGCAACTGAACTATCGTATCACCAACGAGAGAGCAGTCTTGACCTCCCATCTACCTCATTGGAGACCCTCGGAGTAACTGTAATCAGACTTTACTGGACTTTATCTTGTACTAAACGTTATTCACCTCGGTACACGTGACAATAAATTAGATTGTGTTTCCATAGGATGATCCCACACCATCTGCTACCAGGGGGGAGATCTGATCAAAGCTGTTTTCGCCTTGGCAGCTTGGACAAAGGTTGTGGAGGGTGGTTGTTAACAACACCACAGAAACTAACATGGGAGATGTCACAAAGCCTCCCACCTTCTGAATTGGATGGAGTCACAAATACAGATACCAACCAGGGGATATGGGGAGAAGGGAGGAGAATGGTGCTGAGGAGGACAGATAGATCAGCCATGATTGAATGGCGAAGTAGACATGATGGGCCGAATGGTCTATTTCTGCTTCAATGACTTGTGATGTTATGAACACAATGTCAGGGAGAGCTCCTGTTGCTTTCCATAGATGTTCCCCTTATTATTCCCTTGTGATATATCTGTACACTGTGAGTGGCTCGGTTGTAATTATGTGTTGTATTTCCACTGGCAGGTTAACACGCAACAAAAGCTTTTCACTGGACCTCGGTGCCCGTGTCAATAAAAGTAACTGGACTCATTGAGTCAGGACACTGGCAGCTCAGAAGAGTTCCTTCATTTGAAATTACCTTTTAGTCAGTCCATTTTTAAAGAAAGTTTGCTCCTTATATGCAGCGATATTCAATATATTCAATATATGAGGATAAATTCTGAAATGTATTGGAACTTAACTTTAACAATGGTCATTCATTCTTCCAAACATCTTTATTAGCGGGCAGTTGACGTCTGCTCTCACAGTCCACATCTGGCAGTGGAGGTGGCCCAGGACAGAAAATCAGTATTGGGATGGGAATGGGGAATTAAAACGGTTAAAATGGGAGGTAGTCTCCAAAAAATATTGGAGAACAAGGAACTGCAAACTTTTATCAGTTTGAAGTCGGGTCCTGACCTGAAACGTCACCTCTCCATGTTCTCCAGAGATGCTGCCTGACCCGCTGAGTTACTCCAGCCCTTTGTGTCTCTAAAGAAACATTGTAGCCTCACGTGATGGTGGTGTGAGGTAGTGGTTCTGTGACTGAACACAGCCAGGATCGCAGAGAACTGATCCAAGGACACAAGGTCAAATCCCATCATAGTAGCTGCAGCTATTTAATAACTTAAATAATTAAATAAGCTGGGGATATGAAACTCTAATCTCAGTATGAATCTCTAGGTTGCCATAAAAAACATCTGATTCTCTGATGTCTTTCAGGAGAGAAGTTCTGTCATCTTTATCCTATCCTTAGTTTAGTGTAGCGTGGAGATACAGTGTGGAAACTGGCCCTTCGGCCCACCGAGTCCACACCGACCAACAATCAACTCGTACAGCAGCACTATTCTACACACTGGGGACAATTCACAGAAGCCAATGAACCCACAAACCTGCACGTCTTTGGAATGTGGGAGGAAATCCACCTGGTCACAGGGAGAACGTACAAACTCCGTACAGACAGCACCCCTGGTCAGGATCGAACCTGGGTCACTGGCGCTGTGAAGCAGCAACTCTACCGCTGCGCCACGCCGTGGCTGCAGATCCATCAATTAACGACCTCCACAATTCCGGGACAGGTCAGGATAGGCTATAAATGGCGGCCACACACTGACGCCCACATACTGTGAACGAGTAAACGAACAGAACAACAGAAGAGAAATACTTGAGGAAAACTAATTGGTGGTTTGGCTGACGTTAGCTGAATAGAAATGGCACGATGAGAGCAGCTGAAATAGATGTTTAGTGGTGCCTTTTGTACTGAGTGGATTTTGGAATCATTGAATCTCACAGCAAAGACCCTTGGTAAAGTGCCAGCACTTTGATGGAACTGTCCAATTAATCCCATACCCCTGCTCCTTCCCCCATAACCCTTTACATTATTTCATCATCAATATATAGACTATTCCCTTTTGAGAGTCATTATTAAATATCCATCCACAACCCTTCCACTGAGTGAATTCCACATCATAATTTTCACTGAGTATGAAAAAAGTCTCAAACCCCCTTCGGTTCTTTTGGCAAACACCTTAAATCTGTGCCCTGTGTTCGCTACCTCCCACTGGGAATCATTTCTCCTGATCTTCCTGATAATTTTGAACAACTTCCTACAGATATCTCAGTGTCTCTGATCATGCCAGACTTAGCACAGACATGCACAGACATGCATAGACAGACACACACACGCAGACACACAAATAGACACACACATAGACATACACACACATAGACACACAAGCAGACACACACATAGACACACAGGCAGACACACACCTAGACACACAGGCAAACATACATGCAGACATACAAGCAAACACACATGCAGACATACAGGCAGACACACACATAGACACACACACACACCCACACACATAGACACACACATACACACACACACACACACACACACACACACACACAGTATTGTATTGTATTTTAATGACCACACAGCCAGGCTGGTGGAATTTGGGTTGTCAGCAGCGATACAATAATAAAGAACACACAACCACAATAAAAATGTAACACAAACATCCACCACAGCATTCATCACTGTGGTGGAAGGCACAAACATTTGGCCAGTCCTCCTCCATTCCCCCCCCCCCCCCCCCCCCACACACATAGACACACACATAGACACACACATAGACACACACATGGACACACACATAGACATACACTGCTCTATGTATATTGCTTTACATTTCAAACCAATTGAATGTCTAATTCTATTCAGTTTATCTGCAGCGAAGAGCTCTCTGTGGTCTGCCATTACAGCTCAGAGCTGCCCTCTCCTGGGCAGTTGCACTTTAGCAGTTTGATTCACATCCAGCTGAAACCTAACCATTTAAAACACAATTTTCCATTTCCCCATAATATCCACCTGGATAGATAGCTACAATAATCCAGTGGGAATTCCTCTATTGCAGAGGCAGAAATGCTAGAGATAAACTGAAATCTGTAGGAAACACAGCGAAGCCTAATGTTTACATATTATAAACTGAGGATAACACAGAGTTTTAATGTTATTCCTGTGTATAAGTCGTTGGAGCAGAATATCTAGTCTACTCAGCCATTCAATAATTTAGTTTAGTTTAGTATAGAGATACTGCGCGGAAACAGGCCCTTCGGCCCAGCACGTCAGCGCTGACCAGTGATCCCCGCACATTAACACTCTCCAACACACACTGGTGACAATTTACAATTTTACCGAAGCCAATTAACCTACAAACCTGTACATAGTTGGAGTGCGAGAGGAAACCAGAGCACACGGAGAAAACCCACACAGGTCACGTGGAGAATGTACAAACTCCATTTAGACAGTACCTGTGGTCAGGATTGATACCCGACTTCACAAAATGAACAAGTACCAACGCAGAGCTAAAATGAGCTGGGTGTTGTGTTTGTGTACTAGTTCATAATAGTTCATAATGCACTTGCATAATCATCTGACACTGTATAAAATCATGAGAGGAAAAGATCAGGTATATCGAGTAGATGGTCCAGAGTAGGGGAATCGAGGACCAGAGGACAAAGGTTCAAGGTGAAGGGGAAAGATTTAATAGGAATCTGAGGGGTAACATTTACTCACTGGGTGGGTGTTATGAACAAGCTGCCAAAAGAGGTAGTTGAGGCTGGGACAATCCCAGCGTTTAAGAAACAGTGAGACAGGGTACATGGGTAGGGCAGGTTTGGATGGATATGGACCAAACGCAGGCTTGTATTTCTTGTCCTCTTTTTGCCTCCCTGATTATCTTCTTAAGTGTACCCACACACTTCTTATACTCGAGGAGGGATTTTCTGCTTAACTATGACGTACGCCTCATTTTTCCTAGTCAGATCCTCAACATCTCTCGCCAACCTCTCTCGATTCTCTTATACTTGCCATCCTTATTTGTAAACAGATTACCCCAATCCACGCATGTAGGTCCCAGCCTCATGCCACCAAGATCAGCACTTCCCCATTTTCAGATTTTAAATTGCACCAGTCCTATCCTTTTCCATAACAACTTTAACATTAATAAAATTATGCTCACTTCTCCAAGTTGCTTCCATACTGACATTTCAGTCACATGTCCTATTGTTTTCACAAAGAGGAGGTCCAATGTTGCGCCCCTCTAGTAACACCATCTACATATTGATCAAGAAAACGTTCTTGGACAGATTTAATAACTTATACCCCGTCCAACCCCTTTAAGTCTCGAGAGACCCGGTCAATATAAGAGGTTAAAATCTCCCATTAAAGCTACACTATTATTTTACAGCAACGTAAAATCTCCCTCTACACCTGATCCTCCAATTCGCGCTGACTATGGGAGGGGAGGGGGAGGGGGGGGGGGGTCTATAATAAAGCCCTATCAATGTGATAATTCCCTTCCTGTTTCTAAGTTCTGCCCACGTACCTGTCTGCGTAGTACCCCAGAATAGTATCTCTGGTTATGTACACATTCTTCAAGAAGGCAAATCCTCCCATCTGTCTTCCCTTCCTTGATCTTCTTTCGCCCATGTAGTTTCTCAACATTGAAATATTGTGCTGGCAGTCTTGCCCTTCTCTCAGCCATATATCTGTGATGAAAGTAATATCACAGTCCCTAAGGCAAACCATGCCCTGGGTTCAATGCCTATAGCATTGAGATAAATATACAGCAAACCACCGTTCTTTAACTTCTTTCTGAACCTCGTATATTCACTCTGCAGGTCGTCCGCCTTCTTCCTACATCAATGTAGCACCGTCTGAACACACAAACCAGCTGCAGGACCTCCGTCTTCTTCCTACTTACAGCGTTGGTATTTCTGGTACTACAATCACTTCTGGCTGCTCACCATCCCCCCTAAGAATGTTCTGCAACGGCGGGGGGATATCCAGGACTCTTGGACCACGGAAACAAAAATACACATTTGAGTTCCATTTGTGACCACAGAATCTTCTCGCTAGACCCCACTATCACTATCTCCCATCAATGTAGCCCCGTCTGAACACACAAACCAGCTGCGCGTCAGAGCCGGAGTCAGTGTCTAAGAAATTACTCCTGCTGCTTTCTCTTGCGCAGTCATCCACCACAACACGACCCATAATGTGTTTTCATGGGAAATGGCCACTCTCTGCCTGTTCGCTTTACAATTCCTGGTAGTCACCCGTCTATGTTCTGCCTGCGCCTCAGGTGACCACCTAACTCATACGTGTGGCTGTCTCATTTTTACAATACAATCCTGAGGTCGTCCAGCGTAGAGGGAGGAATTGGGAGTTGGGGATAGAATCTTTGATGGAAGATAATGAGATAACGTACAGATAATCAGCAGAGGTGGCTGTCTGCTCAAAGTCACACAGTGAGTGTATAAATTAGCGAATATGTTTCTGTCTTTATTTACAACGTGTATTATTCGATTAATAACACTATGAAAGTACTTCCAGAAACCATCAACTAATTCCTCGGATTCATCTCTTGCAAAATCTCCATAGAACTGGCAAAAGGCAAAGGTGAACGTCATAAATACGCGTCTATCGTCATCTGTGGTCACATTGGCAATCCGCAAATTTCAGTAACTGCCTCGTAACTTCACCACAAGACACAACCGGAAGAGGGCGCTCTAGGGCATTCAAACGTTTTGGACCAAGCAGGAAGGTGAATTAAGGTGATCGCTTTGATAACCAATTGATTACTGATCAATGACTTTTAAATGTCATGAGATTTCACCTTTTGTATAATCTCCTTTATAAAAATAGTTCTTTTTCGAACATAACACAAAAAACATGGTACAATGAAACACAAAAACTGACCTGTCGGCCCACACGTTCTGTGCCAAAACATGATGTCAGGACAAACTATTATCTGCCTGCACATAACCCATATCCCACCATTCCCCGCATATCCATGTACCTATCAGAAAAGCACTTCACCGCCACTATCGTATTTGTCTCCACCAACACATATGACAGCCCGTTTCAAGCTCACCATCCTCCATGTAAAAAAATACTCCTCTCTTAAAAATTGCCAATCTCATCTTCAAACTATGTCCTTAAGTCTTTAACATTTCCGCACTGAGGAAAAGTATCGGACGCTCCACCCAATCTAAGCCACACATAGGGTTGCCTAACATACGATCACAAACAACAGATGGACAACAGATGGTGTGGACAACAGATGGTGAGAAACTTGTGGGGAGATATTCGACTTTAGCAGGGACTTTCATGGAGAAAACGTGAAACTGGTCCCAGTGGGAGTTGAGCAAACAGAAGAAACAGATATGGGGTGATTTCTAAAAAATCCAGAGGGGAGGTGAGATTTTCTTCACCCCCAGGGAGCACTATGTTCTGGAATTTGCTCATTGATAGTCCTGTGGATGGATAATTAACAAAGGCTCTCGAAAGAGCATTGTCTACCTGTTAATTTGATATAATGAAACAAATTGAAGTATGGTCCAGCTGAGGCACAGATGAGAGAGGGCAGAGAAACGGGGGTGTGGGGGAGAATGGGGAGGGAGTGGTAGCTACCTAAAATTGGAAAATTCAATGTACACACCGCTGGGTTGGAAGCTACCCAAACGAATATGTGGGTTGTTCTTTCAGTTTGCATGACGCCTCACTCTGGCTATGGAGGTTGACCAGGCCAGAAACGTTTATGTTGGAACATGAAGGAGGTTAAAATGGTTAATCATCGGGAGATCCAGTAGGCCTTGGAGGATTGAGAGCAGTTGTCCGGAAAACGGTGGGCGAGACTCTGCTTGGTAAAGTTGATGTACAGGAGGTAGCATCGGGAACACCGGATGCAGTAGGTGAGGTTAGAGGAGGTTAACTTGAACATCTGTATCATCTGGGAGGACTGATGGGGTCCCTGGATAAAGGCAAGCGAGGAGATATAGGCACAGGTATTACATCTCCTGTGGTGGCAGCGGAACGCACTTGGAGAGGGGCAGGTTTGGGTGGGAAGAGAGTGTGAATGAAGATTATGTGGAGGGAGAGGTCTCTGCGACCAGCAAAATGGAGTGGAAATGGGATGATGTAACTGTGGAGAGAACGCATTGGAGGTGATGGAAATGTCGATTATGCGTTGGTTGCGGAGGCTGGTGGGGAGAAAGGTGAGAATCATGGGAACTCTAACCTGGTTCCATCTGGAGGAAGAAGAGACGAGCGCAGAAATACGGACTACGAAGGAGACGCCGATGAGGAATCCATCTTTGACAGCACGGGGAGGGAGGGGGGAGGGTGTGGACAATTACCACATCTCGGATGCCCTAGAATGGAAAGGCTCATCTTGGGAGCAGATGCGACTGAGACGGAGGAATTGAGAGCAGGAGATAGCGTCTTTGACAGTGGTGGAGTGGGAGGAAATGTGGAATAGATTACTGTGGTAGTCAGCAGGTTTGCAGAACACATACGTTTGGCCTTATTTTACTCTGTTTTCTCTCCCTATATGACAACTTGGTTACCGGTTTCATGATTTCCCAATTACCCTCTTGATACCTATTTCCATGTACTTACTGATGAGAATTGGATTTTGCAAATTCAAAGTAAATCGTATAATCTGACTTATTATCCAATGTACATTTATCACCCGGGTCTTGAAAGAATGTTTCCAGCTCATTACTAAGCTTTCACAATTAGACTTATGTTCTGCAATGTCTAGCCTTTGTCTTTAGCTCACATCTTGAGACCACAGGCAATCAACGTGGTGCTTTGATTTAATGTCTATGGGATGTGTATGTATGCTCGGACAAAATATGAACACATTAATATCGAATTCCACCTGAAGTATTTATTATGCTTGTTCAATTCTTACATTGAGCGAGATTGAAACAGTTCATTACAAACACCAAAGCAAGGTAAAGCGTTATAAGAACAAAGTAACATTCATTGTAACCTGCACAATCTTAAGCATTTACATGGAATGTATAAAAACG